>NW_020884874.1:11499983-11730250 GCF_003945725.1 Corapipo altera
CTAGTTCCTTCCTGGTTACAAGCTGGTCTCCAGGAAGGAACTAGGAAGGTGATCATGGAAGTATTCCATGCTATTCCTTTACGTAACTGGAGGTATAAATAAAGCCAGCAAGAGGGACCTTGCTCTCTTCCTTTCCGGTGAGGTTCGAGAACGGTGGGTCCCTGTCTCGGTCTGGCTTATCTGGAGCTGAGGCCTACAGCGACTGCTGTTATCTGCCACGCGTGAGGGGAGAGTGCTGGGCTGTGTCTAGCCATCCTGCTTGTTCAAAGGGAAGTGGTGAGATTTTGCTAATTTACCTTCAGTTGTCTGGTTGCTTAGATTGTGTAGGCTTGTTTGGTCTTAGTCCCTTTTTGTCCTTTTCCCTTCTCCTTTCCCGTCTCCCCTTTTGGGGAGCTATTTAGGATTTCTATTGTGGTGTATAGCATTCTCATTGTATATATCTGTCTCATATAAAATATATATATATTTTGCTATAGCTTTGGCTGCTTAGGTCGTTTTTTTTTCCTTTCACTCTCTGGGAAAGCAGGTCCTTGTTGTCGGGTTTCGGGGACTTGGCGGGAAGCCAGCTTGAAACTTGTACACTCTCCTATGATAAAGTAGTATTTACATTGGGTCAAATCTCCTCTCCCTCCAATATAAGTCCAGAAGGGAAGAGGGAAAGATCCTTTCCACCTTCAGGGCAGCAGTGTCTCTCTTATTCCATGTAGCAGTCATAGTTGGATTGTTGTAGCTGGAATTTCTCTCCATTATACACAAGGGGGTCTCCTCTCACCCCTCTCGGCCCTTCGACTCCAAGTGAAGGTCTCTCTCCCGTGGACTGTGATTGCCAGGACAAAAGCTCGCCTCACCAGGTCGTATCATGGACTGTAAGACCCCCATGAAGGTCCCTTCCTCGAGGGGTTGAGTTCCCTTGAGTCAGAACATTTAGGACAGCTTTCAGCTGAAAGTCTTTACCTCAAGCATTCTATCAGAGCTCCTTTGCTCTGTCTCAGTCTACCAACCTGGCAGCAATAGGGGGGGCAAGACCACTGCCCCCGTATTCCTTCTGCCAGTCCTGATCCAGCTTCAGAACATCTCTGAGCTTCTTAGCTCCTCTCTCCGATGCTGCTGCATTTCGGGACTCCCTGAGAGTTTGGAAGTTCACCCTTCCTCTCTAGGAGGTCTCAGAGGGGTTTTGGAGGAGCTTTGATTCAGTTCTTACCCTAAAACTGTCTCTGTTGAGCTTAGTCTTCTCTCTCTCTCTTTATTAGACATTTCTGTGTCTTCCTGCTTGGCTGCATGCCGTCTTTGCTGCTTCTTCTTATCTCTTTCTGGTTCTCTACCATAGTTCTCCATTCACTGCTGCTCCACCGCTGTTTTCAGTATCTCCTGCTGCTGTTCACAGTGGAGAAACTCCTCCAGCCTTTGACTATGGCACCCGATCCAGTTTTAACACTGTTCTGGGCTTCCGCAGCCCCAGCCGGGGGCTGGGGGGGGCCTAGCCCCCAGTGGGGTTCTTGGACCCCCTCTCCTTGTGGTCTAAAACACGGCCACTTCTTCTCCAACCAACTCACCGTCCTTCTTTTCCGGTCTGGTGCGATATGTTTTAATTTTGCAGGGGTACTGATTGGGTCAACATCAAGACACCACCCCCTCGGGGGCTACCATTTTTTTTTTTTAACTCCAGGGGGAAAAACACTTTTTCTCCCCACCACAGATGGTCATTGGCAAAAGTTCCTCCTCTCTTTCTTCCCCTAGCCTCCTGCTTGATTAAGGCAGCTACCTCAGGAAGCAATCATCTTCCAAGATGATTCTGACAAGAATAAAAAGGAAAATCTGAAAAAGTCTCCCAGGTTTAGGTGGAGGGAAAGCATGTACCAAAAAATGTACTTGTTTCACTGTTAAGCTGCTCAGTAGCTTTCTCTGCTAATAACTGCACCCTGAAAAAAAGAATCACAGAGCCATAACCCTTAAATGAAAGGCACAGAGAGTGTTTCATTATTACTCCATTAAAACAGCCCTTCTACATAATGCTTAGAAAAATACATCAAATGGTGTCAAAACTGTAACAGATCTACACAAAATACTTTAGGGTACTTTACCTGTGTGTTGCTCTACTTGACAGATACAAATTATAAACGTTTTCATGGCAGTACCCTCTCAGATACTCTTTGGGGTCCACAGTTGCAGGAGGGTTTAAGCAACTCCTTCCAATGCTCCTGAGCAGTAGCAACGTGCAAAGAATGCCTTTCCATTCACTTCTGAATGTATCACCAATGAAGAAAACACAGACAGTGCTTGCCCCTACCCTTACCCTTGAGTGCCAGCTAGCTTGAAAAAGATCCAAAAAAGGGCTTGTCAATACTTTCATCACTGGAAACAATGCAGGTCCAGACATTCTCTCTCCTGGAAATCTTCCTTAACTACAAAATGTGATGCAGTGAGATGAGTCAGAAATGAGGGCTGAAAAGAGCTGGTTATCACAAGGAGTAGAGGGATGTGGAATTCAACAGTTCTTAGGTGATAGAGCTAATCATTGTGACTCTCATAAGCATTGTATACAACAAAATCGAAGAACATGAAGAGCTTTTGAAATATGAAGCTGTACAGGCTCATTTTTGGTTGTGCGGTTTGTTTTGTTGTTTTTTTCTACTTGTTTTTGTTTGTTTGTTTGTTTGTTTGCCTTTTTTTTTTTTTGGGTGGGTAGCTGTCAGAAATTGCTTTGCAAGCATTTGCTGCCTGAGTACTCTCAGGTTCTCACAGGCCTGTTGGGGTAGAAAATTTACTCATTCAAATTTGATATCAGAAAGTCTTCCAGATTGAAGATGTGTTACATTTGTTATGCCACCAGTTAACTTTTTCTGTTCACCTATACCTTCTTTCTACAAGACTGTTACAGAATTATTATGGAAAAATCTTACTCTGAAAGGATCTTGTTGGGTTACATTTGGTTTTAGCTTAGTAAGTAAACCTAGAAGGCTTATCAGAGTCCTTCAGAAGATATATTAGAATTCTTACCTTGTTGTTCTGGTTTCATCCTTTTGAGATGTAAGTTTCCAAAATGCTGCATAGATTCTCTCTCATGAATATTAGTTTAGTGAGAAAGAAGGAGGAACATGATAACCATCAACCTGTCAGTTTGAAGGAAGCCAGTGAAAAATGATATAGCCAAACATCATAGAACTGCAATTTGATGCAGCATACTGTTAGAAATAACTCTGAAGTAGAAAAAATTTGCCCAGCTATTTCAGATTATAACCACTTCAGGAGCTGATGGCTGTGTTATGTTGAACATATTTATGCTGTGTGTGGCAGGCATACAGAAATAGAGGTATTGTTAGATTAACGTAAAGAGATAATCAGAAAAAGAATTTTAATATTAACCAAGTAACCTGGAGCGATATAAAGCTTTTCTTTTATATTGTTAGGCAGATCCAGCATTATGCAGTATTTGCAAATGAGCTAATAATAACACTTCCATGATTTATTTTGGATAAATCCATATATATCTCAAAAACACTCTAGGCAGAGCATCATTATTACTTTATTAAATACTACTTTTGCCTACTTGAGCTTAACAAACAAATCTAATGGTATGAAAGAATTTAATTTCAGAGCTGAATGATAATTTTTCAGGCATGGTTAATTCACATAATTCAAAGTTAATTATGTTTGTGATATTAGGGAGTGCTGTAATTTTGTTCTGTTCAGCTGCAGCTCTTATTAAATCTTACATTTTGATTAGGAAAGCCAGACTTTAAGACTGTACAGCAAATTAAAAGAAATGGCAAGGTATGGGGAAGGGTTTTTAGGCATATGCTTTTGTTCATATTCACATCTTCTGTCTTGTGTTACATCACTCTGTCAATCCAAAGCTGACTGAAATATACTGAAATATTTACTTACAGTTCATCTTGTTTGTGATTTCTTTCATTTTTTTCAGCATTTCAGAATGTTTCAACTGATGTTCTGAAGCCACTTGATATATTAATGTACAGTGGGTTCCTCAGCTGTACTTCTTGTACCAAGCAGTATTTCCCCTGCTGTATTCTTCTGTGAAAAAAAAAAAGACTCCACACAACAGAGATTTACAAAGTCAATTAGGAAGTGTCAAAGACTTACTGACACTGGATCAATTAATTTCAGTGTTATATTGTGGAATTGATTAGATATTACTAAATTTGTATTCAGTAAATACATTTAAACAACAGCAAAAGTTGCAATACTATGTACAATTTATATTTCTAGAAAAAGAAAAGCAGTTGAATGTGTAAAGTTGATAGGGTTTTTACAATCTGAGACCACGTGGGAACTGTCTAGTTTTGAAGACATTCACGTGGGTTCAGGCAACCTCCTGAGTTGCCTTCCTGTGCAATTTTGGTGATCTTTTTTAGATTGACATGATTAGGTTAAGGTGACTAATATGAATATGTCATCTTCATTTGAGTTTATAAAGTCTTCCTTTAGATATATGCTATAGAATGGGAGCAAAATCGCTGTCCTGTCTCACAGCAATACAGTGATGCTAAATACAGCAAACTGATGCTCTCCAGTCATGTTGCGACATTAGAATTGAAGATCAATAGCTGCTTCATGAAGGTGTAGCAAAAGTGTGCTTGGTCTCACACTGTACCGGAGGAAATACAAATTTCTAACTCTTCAGTACAGGTATTGATCCAAGTTCTTCTCTAGGCTGGTTCTGCTATCACTGAACTTTATCTACATATGCATTCATACAACATTAGACAACTCCAACAAAAACTTCTCTCCTTCTCAATGTGTCTTTGAACTTCCTTTCGCTGTGGTGCTTTGTTAGTTTATTTCTTTGTTTTTCCTAAATTAAGCCTTGACAATATAATTTTTAGTTTTGATTTCCTTATTTAAAAAGCTAGAGATGCTTCTATATTTGTTCACATGAAAAACAAAACTATGGCAAATTCTATGTTCTCAGACTTGAGTACTTGAAAGGAAGATGCAAAGAGCTACATATGCCAAGAACTAGGAAAAAATAATCTTTACTTAGTAGTCTCAATTAATCACAGAATCCCATTGTGCCCTGAATAAGGTAGGATCCTATGACAAAAGCAAAATGGGATGCCATTATTCATTAGCTCAGAGTTCATCACATACTGATGGAGTTTTAACTCATCAGCATGAGGGAAGGAGAGAAACCTGGGTAAAATTTTGAACGTATAGTCTTAATTCTGGTATTTCTTATCTTTTGCTGTTTTTTTTTAGTAAAGTATTTCTGTGACATTGTAAACTCATATTTGTTCTTGGAGTTCATTGCACGGAGTATATCATAACTGCTGCAAGGCTGCAGGGAACTGCGATATAAACCAGACCTTTGAAGCTAGCAATTTTATTAAAGTGCTAACAGCCAGTGAATATCTGTGGACAGTGAGGGTGTAAGTCACTTAATGACTGTTAAAATTCCAGGCCAAAATATTTCCACAGACCTGAGAATTCCTGCTGCAAGGAGTATTGTTATTGGGATGAAAGCCATTTTCTCTCCTTCTGCCAAATTTAATCATATGGAGTCTTATTCTCTTCTGTTAAGCCTTCTTTCTCATGCTTTTGACAAAGTAAATCTAATATATGATTATATTTGAGAAAAACATTAGTAGGAAGGGCAGACACTTCTGAGGAATGATGAGATCATTTATGTGTAATTACAGCACAGTGTCAGGTCCTGGATTGTCTCTGAATGGATATACTAATGCAGTCATCATCTTGTTGTTTGCGGTCAGAAGCTATGCTGCTTCAGCTGTAGCTGGAGTAATAATAAAGCATATAAAAATGTATATTTTTGCAAAGGAAATATAGTTTGCTAGACTGTCTGACTTGTCACTGCTAGTGACTGGAGTAAAATGCCAATGACCTGAACTCTGATGGGATTCCAAATATTAATCTCCAAAAATAAAGCCTCTTATTATTCTTTTATTTTATATATATATACATATATATTACTGGAAATTAATATGAAGGAATCACTAGTGGAAAAGGGATTGTCTGCTTAAAGCAAATGATATTGTCTTCTCATTCTCTCTCTCTTTGTAAGGAGCATGTGGAACAGAACACCACCTCTCATGGCTTTTCCAGAAATTTGCTGTCTGACTTTCAGCAAAGTTTCTCTTTTCCAAGCACTCAATGTTTTATAATTTTGAATGGTTTTGAACCTCCATTTAGAACAATTGATATTTCAAAGGCAGTCTATGTGTACTGTAGTGAGGGTTTTTTCCCACTGGTAGAAACCACATGCAAGGAATCTATATTTACTTTCATTGCCTTCTCAGAACTGCTGCGTTTCTCTAGTATACATTAGACGTGGAGAGAACTAGAACATGAATAGATAATACTTGTCCCAAGTGCACTTTCTGAGAAGCTGGAAAAGGAGTTAACTGGGAATGGTGTAATCTGGAATCCAGAAATTGGGTGCTGGGAATGAATATTTTTAATAAGAAATCCTAGCATTATAAGAGTGTTTTTGTTCTTCTCAGATGTGGTTCACAGGTGCAGGGGATTATTCCCCCATCATCAAACTAGACACAATTTATTGCTCAAATTAATGAAGTTTATATCTACTGGGAAACCTCTAGTCAAGAAAGTTATCAAAGTCCTTTCTTTATTCCTGTAATGTAAACACTTTTTTTTTTTTAATAAATAAATAAGCAAACAAACAAGAAAAGCAAGAAAACCAGCTTCTTATTTCCACAATTCATACTGGAATATAAAAGCAAAATTATACCCTCTGGCACCAGAAAAAGTTTTCAAATCTGAGAAGATTAAATGTTTCTTTAGTAGAATGCAACGCTGGTTGATAAAAAGTGTCTCACACTACATGAACCTGCTGAGGTCATGCCTGCCAGCTTCACTGCTGGGTTTTCACTGACAGAGTTCATGCCACCATTTCCCTGGCAGCATTAGAGAGACAACTTGTACTGTGCTCAAAAGTCCATGTTATTACATTACTAGAAAACTTAAAAATCTTTGCCTTTGCTCCTGTACTACTCATGTAGCTACTCGTGGATGCCCAGAAAATCCAGTCTATTGAGAAAGCTGGTTGCTACAAGAAGAGGTTTTGTGGTTTGCATTGCTGAATTGCCCAATGACTTACCCATAAGCTTAAACACACTTCTTTGGTCACACATCTCCAGTGGTGATTTGTTTGGTATGTTTGATGAGCTGAAGTTCGGCTCAAAACTCTGTTTTGCTTCCTATACTCGAAACCTCCAGGAACTTTATCATCTAGTGACATGTAATTGCTGAAACAAGAGGTAACAGACTTCACAAAATAATTTCCGAAGCCAGTTGTTTTTCACATTACACAGCGTAAGAAAAATACAGATCCAAGCAAAAATAGTAAATGTCAAATGATTCTCTACTGCAATGCTGACCAGTGTTGAGTGCTTTTTAGGATTTAGTCAAAATGTGTTATGGAGTCCAACATGCCACAGCACACAGGGCCTAGGACTGCAGTTTTTTGCTGATGAAGACAAGTGATATCCCATTTTAAAATCACTCAAATATTATCCTGAAATTACTAAGACAATATTTTGGAACATGACTCTTCTCATAACTGTAAATGTCCTAAATTGAGGAGCACCTTAGGCATATATTTTTGTATCCAATATGTTCATTAGTTTAAACAGTTCTTATCCTCACCTAGTATTTACATTAACCTTTATGCAGAAATTGACAATTAATATACCTACATTGAAACTGCTATAGATGCTTCTAAAAAGTGTTTTATCAGTACTTTATTATTCTTTATTATTCTCCTAAGTGTGTATTTTTCTCGTCTCCAAAGATCTGGAAAAAACTATTTTCTTGCAAATTTCTACCATTCTGTTATTCCATTCAGGTATGATATGCTATCTTAAAGGTAGAATTTAGTTTCCTTCCTCATGGCCTTCCTGGCTCTAAACACATGAAGTAGGTAAAAATGCCTCAGCAATACTCACAAAATGACAAATATGCAAAAAAATTCCAGATACAAAATACATGATAGAAATACAAGATATAAATACAAGATAGAAAATAGATAGATCGAAAATAACTTTCCCCATTTTTAAGAACTCTTTCCATTCCCAAGAAGAACTGAAGTACTTGTCCAAATAGTGTAGAAGATAAACCCCATTGCTATTAGTTAAGGCCCTAACATTCATTTTCTACTTGTTTTCCATGTTTGGGTCAAAGCAACAATTCAGTAACAAGTATTAGATTCATATTATTCTCTTTCCCTTTTATTTCTGTTATACAAGAAGCTTCACTTGGCAATGCTTTTACATTTCTCATAAAATATATTAGATTCTTCTTTGTGTACCCTAACTGAGAATATATTTTTTGTCTGTAGTGACTAGATGCCACAACTAAAATAGAACACCTGTCACACTAGACATATATATATATTAAGGAGGCAGGTCTAATGAAAGAAAAGATCAAAACGGACAAAACCTAGGAAAAAGGGAACTTGATTATTTCCTGTTTTACAGATGGCTCTGCAGCTCAGTGAAATAGCAAGCCAGATTTTCAAGCATTTAGCAACCTAAAATGCAGATGGTGTCTTTGTGTCCTCAAAAGCACCTGTCTATGCATTAATACAGCTGTGTGTTAACTGGCTTTAAAAATCAGGGTTGGAATTGGTTGTCCAGCTTATACATGAAATCTGCAGTAAAACCGGGAATAAAGCACTAAATCGGGTATTTTAACAATCATTTTATCTCTCTTTATATCTGCATAATGCATAAAAGTGTGTGAAATGACTCTTCAACTGGCACACAGCCTATGAATGAGAGTTTCTCCAACTACAGCTAATATTCAGACAAGCTGGAGTGCTGGTACGTTTTCTCAGATCTTTCCTCCTGCAATGCTGAGACCCTTTCTCAAAGTTCCCTGTAGGCTGCACTCTTTTCCCTGCTTTGACTAATGCTTTTTAAGTTTATCTTCCTCTTAAACCCAGAAAATGGGAAGTGGAAGTACATTTGTATAAATTCTGGAGGGCTAGCTTTGTTGCAACTAATTTTTAAAAAGTCTAATTGTACTTGCTTACTAAAAGTATATTATTATAATTCCAAATGTACATTTAAATATTAAACATGACACTTTTCTGGATTGTTTCAAAGACAGGGAAATACTACCTTGGAAAATGGCAGACAAAGCTCTGTTTCACATTCATTTTGGTTTTATCTGATTCCTCTGCAAGTTTTGAAAACAAAAACTTTCACATGAGCTCTTCTTTCCCACTACTGTGTAAGTACAGGTAAGGTTATTCTATTGTACCTGCTTTCTTTTTGGCTGTTCTTTTTCTCATTTTCTCTTGTGGAAGAGATCAGGCAAGTGCTCTGAGGAGCAGACCAACCTCTCAAGTGTCCAGTAACTCAGCTCTGATTGCTAGCACTGAAAACTACAGATGGAATGGATACACCAAAGCTACAAGCAGTGCAGTTACTGTAAATGTATTAATTGTAGGACAATTTTTTAGACAGCCAGTCTGAGGCATAGTATTATGTGTTGGAAGAATGAGGAATAATTTTAAAGGTAGGAATAAAACATACATCTTCGCTAATTTGTCTCAAATGCAGAGGAACAATTATAGAAGCAACCCCCTGGGGACCTCCCAACATTTGTTATAGACAAAGGATCTTTCCACTGAAGCACCATACTGCGTCCAGACTCTTCATTCAGCTGTGTCAGCAGGTTATGTTTAAAATCCACTTAAAAGTGAACTTGGGGTCTAGGTATGTTTTCCTCTTAATTAACCTGCATAATCTGTTTTTGTACATAATTCATCCCTTCATTTGCATTTTAATTAGAGAATGTGCAAAATGTCAAGTTTAATTGGCTCGGGAACACTTGGTACAGCAAAGCCCTGGACTAAATGTAGCTGTGGACAGTGCACTGAACAGCTGCCTTGCAGTTCAGATTAGGATTTCAGTACATGTATTTTTCTGTGACTAAATGTATCAACACTAATTTTCCAAGAAGTAAAATTAGAGAACTTGTAGACGCCTTGTTCTGCTTTTGAATGACACATAGCCCGTTTCCACTTGCCTGTAAGAGGAGTTACCCCGATGGATTGAAATCCTGGTCTCCTCTTGGTTTCTGAATCTTCTCTTTCTCAGCCACTTCTCACCTGTAGTCTTACAGCAGCCATAGAAGGGAAGAAAAAAACTCAGACTAGGCTCCCTAAAATATTTTAATAAAATTGTCACTTACCAGCAGGCTGAGAGATAAATGTTCTGGAGTCCTCACAGTGGCTCTGAGCTACATTGACCCATTCCAACCTGCCGCTTCTCATTCTCTCAAGAAAGTATCTGGCCCCAGCAAGACATGTTACCCACACCCTTCAGCAGAGACATCGGCAAGAAGAGTCACAGGTGCCCCTCACTGGGGCACAGTAGTAAGGAGTGTGCAGAGATGGAGTGCTGCTGTGAGCTGGGAGGAAGCAATCAGGCTCTCAGTGCTCCGGGTTTGTGTGCCTGGGACACATCTAGTCCCCACCAAGCTGCTGGTGGACTCCACCTTGTGAAATACATTTTACTGTGTAAGCCTTCAGAGACCAAGTACCTCCTGTTATCACTTACTGAGAAGGTTAAACACTTTAGTTCGCATGAACATGTGACATTATCTGGTTTTCTGTTATTTTTTTTTTTCTTCTCAGTTCACCCTCTTGTCTTCACATTTCTTTATTCTCCACAGCAGTTTTTTAAAAGTAGATACCATCTGAAAGAATTGTTTATAGATTTGAGGATATGTTGAAATATTCTCATTTCCAGATATGGCAAGTGTACAGGGCTTGGTAGGTAGGCATGAAGTCTTTGAAAGTAGGAATGAAAAATATGTTATAGATTTGTTTCTGCTAGAATTTTTTTCAGATGTCTGGAATGAAGCATTCTGTGTGCAGCTGGAAAAAAGAATAACACTCAGAGGCAGCCCTTCTGTAGTTAAAACACTTCATCGAAGGTTTCTCAGGCAGAAAACCCAGCATGGTGCTCTTACTGTTTTGTTTTACGCTGTGTTTTTTCTTCAGTGCATATCATTATGTGATAGTGGGAAATTAACAATGAAACTAGGACACCCACATTATTTATAAAAATTTAAAAACCTACCTCATTAAGTGTATAGAATATTTTGTATCTTCCTTGTTTTCTTTTTTGTTGTTGTTTCTGACTAAGGGACATATTTAAATCACCTCATTTACCTTTTATCTTCATTTCTAGAATCACTTTCCCAGTGTGAATAAAAAGGGCTGAAATTGAGCCTGCTTATATTCATGCCTAATGCGTTCTTACAAAACTCCCTAGGATGTTCATATAGTGCAGTCAGTATTTTTGACAATTTTTTGACATTTTTCATGTTAGTATATTAGTTTTGAATAAAAGCTCAACAAATATAAGTTTTCATTAACAACTATCAGATCTAAGAAAAGGGTTTCAGGGTAGGTTTTCAAATAACTTGGTGACAGGCACAGGTGTGAAAGGAGTTAATTTAAGGTTGAGCAACATCATAACAAATTACCATGGGTCAAAAAGATTGGCTTAAGGATTTAGATAACTTGTACTACCATAGCTAAGTATGTCAGAGATAGGATTTTTCAGAGGTGAGGTGGTACCTATGTAACTGCTAACAGCTATCTCATTCAGATTAGACACTACCGAGATTTAACATGCAAACATGTTAAGAAAACTTCTTTTTGACAAAATAATCCAAACCACAAACCTTCAGCTGTGAAGGATCATAGGGAGGATATGTCTCTTGCAGAAATCATTAAAGAAGTGGGTTTATTGTTCTAGTTTTCACAGGCCTCTGGAAGGTTGGGGGTTGTCTGCAGTTGCTCCTTCATCAAAATCCATCAGGATGGAACAAAAAAACTACCACAAAACCAAACCAAGGTGTCAACAAGAAGAAAGTCCTCTCTGTAAAAGACAGCTCCTGAAGCTGCCAGGCATATGTCCTTGGAGGAATACTCAAGAATATTTTGTACATAATATTAGTTACTTGCCCTTGTCTACAGGTCTGCTTTCTTAGCACTCATTAAAAAAAAAAAAAAAAAAAAAAAAAAAGGGTAAATATGAGAGCCAGAACCATTCTGCCAGCAAAAGCTACTGTCCAGAGACCAGACCAGACACTCTGGCTGTGTGTTGAGTGACAGATACACCTCTTTCTATCAGAAACTGGCACTGCCAGTAGACAGATTATAATAAAGCCACTATTATATTTTTAATGCTATAATGGATGTCACTTAATTAGACAACAGTAAATTTTCATAAATTCATTTTTTTTTGAATTAAAATAAATCTTTCCTTTTTGGTTATATTTAAGCTTTTGTGGCTGCAGACATTGTCAGGAGTTGAGGACTCAGAATATAATAAGGTACAGACATTGAAAAAGGTTCTTATTAATGAAAGAAAATATGTACCTCTGTGTTAGAGGAACTTTGTAGAAACCTCCTTGCTGTTCCAAAGCTCTATAGGTCAGTGGGCTGGCAAAATCTAGGCATGTGCTTGAGCTAGAATATAGTATTTTTTTCAACATCAGACAGGACAATTAATAGTACTTGAGGAGGATTTAAGCTATGCTCTTTCAGTCACTGTGTTTAGAGGATGCCATCTAAGGACTGGTAGACAGTTCTGTACTGTACTGAGAAAGTACTAAGTACTAAAACCTCTGAGTCACAATCCCATCCTTGCTAATCCATACCAACACATCTGAAATATATTCTGTGTAACCTAGGCCCTTTGTCCTTTCACTATCACTTATACCATTATTCAACTGGAAACGGTAAGTTATTGAGACAGATTCTGATCTTTATTATGTCGGTCTAAACCTAGCGTTGTTCCAAGGAAGTAGAGAACTTAAATAATTGGAATAAAAGCCATAAAGATATGGAATTATCCCTTATTATGAATTATTATGGACTTAACCTCAGAGTTTTTGTATGTAGATAGACAAGAAATGAAATTCTACAATCCAGCGTAGAACTTACATTAATAATTTTCATTTACAGGGAAGTGGGAACTATAAATTGAATATTCTTTTATGTCCTTAGGTTTTAGAGGAATGGTCTTTTCACTGATATAAGTCTATGTGCTGTGTTAAAGGGGAGCAAATGCAGAGCAAATTTTGTTTTTCTCCTGAAGACACTGTGATGCAGAAAGCCTTGTCATTGACAAAAAGTAAACACATATAAAGCCAATAAATTATTGTTAGTGTAACTAAAATCTTAACACTAGTGTGAAAATTATTATTAATAATATTATTATTGATCTAATTACAGGAAAAGAAAATACAAGAAATAACTTTATTACATGGAGGAAAATGTTTGAATGACAATACAGTTTAAACTGGTGTACTTGTGTTTCTGATTATCTGCCCCTTTTTCCACTCTAAGATTTGCATTTTTTGATATTTTTCAAAAATAGTAGTAGAAGTAAGTTGTTTATAGCCCTGGAACCTTCACTGTCATCTCCTGTCCTTTGTCTTATGATCTCATGTCTATACTCTTTTACATGGGACTCTTATGTCCCCGCTTTCAAGGTCTCTGCTATCACACCAGGCTTGTGTCCCTCTACACAAAACCTATGTTCTCTCAAAACTAAGATAGGATATAAGTATAGGGACATAAATATTTCATTATGTGTAGAATAACTTCTTGTTACTACATTCTATAGAGAAAATATGTACTCTACAAGATAAGAAAAAGTAAATCAAATTAGGCATAGCCACATGGTCATTAGAAAAAACCCTGATTTTACAGGCAAATAAACCAAAAGAAAGCCCCAGACCAGCCAGTACAAGATCAGACCGAACAAACTTGATAGCCCTCAATCCTGAGATAGTGTAAAGCTAGCACAAGGGTTGGGCTACAAGTCTACAAGCTCAAGGGAATGTAGGTTTAATAAGTCCAGTAGCGTTAGCAGTAGTTGACTGTTTTCTGTTTTTTTTCCTATTAGAGACCACCTAACAATATATTATACTTTTCAAGCTCTTTTGAACAAAGTGCTTGTCACAGTCCCTGTGCTGTACAACTTCATATATGTGTGCAATTCACAGTAGATATAAAATTATGTTTTTCCCTAACATATTACTG
The DNA here is from genome assembly GCF_003945725.1 of Corapipo altera. NCBI lineage: Eukaryota > Metazoa > Chordata > Aves > Passeriformes > Pipridae > Corapipo > Corapipo altera. Next base: position 11,514,055 of record NW_020884874.1, read on the forward strand.
AAAATAATGCAATAGACTTGTTCAGTAATACCCAGGGTAGTTTAAAGGTGTGGAAAGCTTGATATTAAAATTTCTTACAGCTGTCTTCACTAGAAGAGGTTCCCCTTAAAACCCCCTTGGTAACCAGACTTTTTTTTTTTTGAGGTCTACTATAAATGTATATTCCTATTATACAATTTTCAGCTGCCAGAGCACATATCAAGTATCTTGATTTTAGTTACTGTATTGACATCTCTGCTTTGCAGTGGTATTAGTATAATAAAGCTCAGTGCAAGATCTTATGGATTGGAAAGATGCCTTTATTTTCAAGGTTTTAAAGCCAGTCAATTTTACATTTTCATGCTCTCTTGCTCACATACTAGCAAGAAGCAGCCTGTGTGTGTCCACATGGTCTGACCAAGGTCATTTGTGCACGATACAGAAGATAATGCTCACCAGTTGTCAAGTCCTCTGAATCTCTGGAACTCCTCCTGACTGACGATGACAGAGGTTTTGGACAGACTTTTCTTCTCCTTCAGGAGCCATCAGTTGTTTTGGGTTAGATCTTCACTCAGATCTTGCTTATTTCAGTCGCCATAAATCTTAAGGCCCGTCACTGTCCACTGTCTGTTTTTCATATTTTGGCATATGTGTGAGACACATTTCCTGTCCTCTTGGCAGGCAAATGGGAAGGAGTTGTCTACCTGGTGTGCTGCAGCCTGGCTGCCACTCTGCCAGAGCCAGGGCACTGGCTCCTTTGCTGATGAGTTGTCTGCTTTTCAGACTGCAGGCTTTTTGTTTTGACATCAAGAATATACTTCTCTATTTTGCGGATAAAAACAGTGCCCTGAGAACAGTGTCTGTTATTATCTGGTCCTTCTTTTAGATCATTCTGCTTTCCTTCCCATACTTACACATTTCCATTCAGACTTCCTTCATACCAGCTTAGTATTTCTTATGAATCTCTACTGTGTAGGTAAAACAAAACTCCACTTTTCCTGGATAAATCCTTTTTTTTTGTCCTCAAATCATCATAAATTTATGAAATGAGTCACAACTCTTTTTATTGCTGTATGGCAGCAAAAGTCATCACAGGTAAAATAAAAACTGAAGATAACACAGAGACAAAGGAAATGCATGCGATAGTCAGCACAGGCAAGTCACGGATGATTCAATATCATCGTAAAGCCACGTAAATTAACGTCCTACAAAAACATAACCTTGCCTACAGGAAAAGAGATAATCCAAATATTGTATGATGGCTGTCCAGTAGCATTCCTATTGTTGCTTTCTTCTTTTTTAGTGATTGCATCCATTTGTTGGGTCTTGAATTAAATTAGATTATGAAAGGTCTCAGGGCAAGGACATGTCATTCTATACCTTTGAGCAATGTCTGATACAGTGTCACCTCAATTTTGACAGGTTTCACAGGAATTGCTGTAATAGAAATAATAACAAATAACATCAATAATAACATTTGAACTAATAGGATTATAACATATATACCTTAATACATACTTGTTGTTTTAATCCCTTGAAGTTTGGTCAATATAGGTTTCTTTACCTTTAAAAAGCTTAAAAGTCTAAGCAATTTTAGGAACAATATTTTACTCAAGATGCCATTGCTGTACTTAACCATTCCACAAGATCAGTGTATAGATGGCTACATTTATTTTCTGTAGTTACTTGCTTTTTGTATTGATTGCTCAGGCCAGGGGATTTATGGTAAACTTGTTTCCTCTTACTAAGCAAGAGAACTTCTCTCTGATAATCTTCTGTTTAGTTTTCCATGGTTTGGTACATTCCTATGTATGACACAGTTTGGATTCCCAACTGGGGAAATACACATTTCAAGTTTATTCATGTTAGACACTCTTGTGTGACTCTTGTGCAATGGGATTTAAATGTAACTGAGCCCAAAGCCTTTTATGTGAAAACAGTGTTAGAGTTCAGACCATATGAAGACACAGTTTAGAGTCTATTTCACTGAGAAAACAGATTGAAAGATTTCATAAAAACCTAGAGCATGAAAGAAATGAATTAATCCACTTCCATTCCATTGAGAATAAATGACAATCATTGAATTCTTTCATACAGCTAATATTGCCTTAGTTTTTTACAGATATGTAATCAGCAAATACAGGACTGGGTTCATATGGAGTTTTTGCTCACCTTTATTTTTCTTTAGGAAAAGCTAAATATGTATTGCTGTAATCTGTAGCTGTACCCTTGCAACATAAAACTGACTTTCACAGATCCTTCAAACTTTTTGCTTTGTCTGTTTCTACTAGATTATTCTATTAATCCTTTAGGTTCTTAGATTGCTGTTCAATTGAAAGCTTTTTAGTTCTGTATTAATTAAACTCAGTAGGATGGAAGAGAGACACTTCTGCTGAGGAAATGTGATCTAAACCTGCTGTGTGCTCGTAAAACACTGTAGATCCAGAGATAGTTTAACTTATTTGAACTTGTCAGGGGGCAAAGGAGGGTGACTATCATCAAAGTACAGGGAAAAGTGGCAAAACAAATAATGAAATAATTAAAGCTATATGAAACACTTGCTTGCTGTAGACTAGTGTAACAAATGTTCAGCAAATGGTAAGTTTAAATTGAAAACATAAGAACAGAAGTGCTGAAATGCCTTCCAAGTGTTCTCTGCTGCTCAGCCGGCATACGACAGCTGGAAAACATTCCGAGCAAAACACCTCACAAACCCCTGCCAGCTTTAGCCCGCTAGCTGTTTTCCTGTTCTGAATTGGCCTTACCATTTACAGATATGAATGTATTACTCAAAGAAATACACATTTGCTCTCACTGTTTGCCATCTTACCTCCACCTTACTATGGTATCTTGAAGTCAGTTAATCTAAAAATGTCCCTTGAGTCTTGACCTGCCTAGTGCATTTTGCTGTCACCAAGTAACAGTTCTGCACACTTTGGGGCCATTCAATGCCTTTTTTTTTTTTTTTCCAGAATGACAGAGAGAATATCTGTGATCTTTTCATATCCCCTGAAATTCCAGCCCTCTGGTAGGGATAACAGATGCTTTAATGGTTTTTGCCACTCAGATTTCCTTCAGACAGCTTCAAGTCCACACAAGCTTGTGGGAATGCATATAGCTTGTAGATACCACTCAGTCTAATAGCAAAATATTAGACAGAAGTTGTATGCATTTTTATAACAGAAATACTTTCAAATTCAGGAAGTATGAAATTAGAATTTGATTAATCCATAGTTCTTATCTTTGTCATGTAAATAGGTATAGATAGATAAGCATTGCAAGAAAATTTCAAACAATTTATATTTTTATCTGAATTGAAGTGACACAGATATTATGGAAATATCTGAAATATTTGCTTAAGTCTGGTACCTTTGGTTATCTGGGATTGAAACAGACAGTTCTAAAATTCTGTAGGATGCAGTTCTCATGCTATTCTAGTCTCTTCTTAGGATCAGCTGATAATATAAGCCCCAAGCTCTCATAGAACTTTTATACAGACTTAATATATTTTAAGAATTCTATTAAATCAGTGGGATATTCAAATACTGGACTGTTAAAACATGTGTATCCCATGTGCAAGCCCTGAATTAACCTCTGACCATTTTGTGGAAATATAAGTCATCCGTTTGCTTTTCTGCATACTCCTTAAATGTACCTCAGGTTATGTTTCATTCCATCTAGTCCTGGAAAAACTGAAAGATATGTTTGGGCAGAGCCCTTGGTTTGAAGGTTCTTTTCATATTCATTGACTTCAGTTTTAGACTTCTGTAACAAATGGGATTCTTCCAATTCCTCTGAGGAATGGATTATGTTACAAACTTTTCTAGGTATATTTTCCTTATGTTAAATTTATCTATTTTTATTATTTTTTTATATAGTAAACTCAATTATCTTATGACCCCATAGAAAAGTGACTGCGGATTTTTTTCTTAGTGGAATTCCTTATAGTGTATGCTGAGACTGTGAGTTCAACTGCACTGGGAAACAGTGCACTGCAACAACTTTTGTTTTCTTGTTCTGGCTCTTGCTTTAAGAGATATTTTTCTTTCTCCTTTGTTTTTGAACAATGCATTTCACCACCAGTGTTGACAAGCAAATATTCAGCAACCCTGCAGGAAGGATAAAGAGGAAAAAAAAGCACCAAACAGCTACCTTCCTGCTGCTGTCAGTTATGAGTTATCGATTTCCAAGAAAATAATTAAATGATGACAGAAATATGTGCAAACAGAAAAAGAGCTGCTCCCCCTTTCCCAACCTACAAAATATATTCCATAGCATTTCTCCAGCACACAATCTCAGCACTTACTGCCAGAAAGAAAATCGCATACTTCTCCAAAGAAAATCAAGGTTTTAGTATAGCACAGTCAAATTAAAATGTCTGGACAATTACACTTTTTCATAGTAAAGCATGAACCATTTAATAGACAGACTTCTTTGTACTCAATACCCTGGGGCACTCTGATCCTGTGCTGAAGTCCCTGGTCTCATCTGCTGTAATTGCATGTGTCACAGCCTTCTTTTAGCTTATTATGTATATTACTTGGATTGCTACAAGGAATTTGTGCTAGGAGTTAAGACTAAATCTCTTTCCCCAGTTTTATGTTTTAGTCCATGTCAACACTGCCAGAGCAGCAGAAAACAGAAGTGGCAACTGTACCTCTTTTCTTGACAGTGCATCTGGACATATGCAGAGATCCCTGTAAAATTAGGCTATATTTATGATAGGTAAAATTTGAATTTTATTATATAGAAATTCTAATCTTTCCTGTGCCCAGAAGGGTTTTAGATCTTCAGTCATGGAATAAATATTATAATGCTGAAAGAGACTAGGATTCAGCATCTGTAAATGTCTTTTCAGCTTAAGCAATCATCTTCATTTGTATTTATTTCATGTCTCTCAAAAGTCATACCATGCCAGAATCCTGTATATCCATAAAGAATACAATAAAAACATATTTCTCTCATGTCTGAGTGTATTCATTCATGCTGACAGAAAGAATTTACTGATAAGGGAAAGAGAAGTGGAATGATTACTTTGAACAGAAGAAGAAAGACCTTGCTTCAGTTTCTTTGTGAGGCTATGCCCTGTCTTACGTTATGCTTCGAGCATCTTGAGGGAGAGAACTCCTGGTAGCTGAAAGGTGTTGGTGATCTCTATATAGTCAAACCTACAATCACACAGAACCAGGTACTTCAAACTGTTTGTTACCAAAATGTGTGAGCAATGTCTAAAAATCATAGAAAAGTACTGTTCACCCCATAGGCTTCATAGGTGACACCTGAAGTGGAAAAAGAACTCCAGTGTCCTGTTCTCAAAGTATCTTTTACTTAATATAGTAAAAAGTATTTACTTTTTTAAAAAGCTAACTCAATCATGTAATGTCTAATGCTTACATGCATTCAAAATGAGTACATTTTTAAGCCCAAGAAAAAAACTCGACATCATTGCCTAACCTGTTTGGTGACTATAAGCTTTTACCAAAAATTGTCTCTAACAACATAAAGCTATGCTTTTGTAAATGCCCATCTGCTGTCTATAAAAGGCTGAGCATCTGGGTTCCCATCTTTTGCTACTCACCACCCCCAAACTAGATGTTCCTCCATTTTGGTCCCCTGAGAAGTGCCCAATCTGCTATGTTTCCTTACACATGCCTAATACATACGGATAGCTACAAACTTTACATAAGCCACATCAGTCTTGGTCATATTTAATTACAAAATTATGCTAACAGGACAGAAGAAGGGAGTGCTGTTGCTCTTCTTCTATTTTAATTGGATTTTAATTAGGCTAATTATTGAACTTCAGAAGAGTCAAACTGCTGGAGCAACTCACAGGTATCTTTATTATTAGTGCTGCATTTTGTTATTTTTCTGTAGTTGTAGGGGTTTTTTCTCTGCTAGTAATGTTGACCTATTAACTATTAGCTGTAGCTCTGTTTTTCAGTTAAGGTACATTTCAGTCTCTCTTTTATTAAATTTGATTAGTCGAGTTTACACTGACAAATCCATAATAAAATTCTTCCAAGTCCATCCTCCAGCAGCTTGGGTCCTAAAATTTTTGAGGATAACCACGAGCAGGTTATACTAGCCTAGATGCAAGCGACAACAGAAGATTTGGAGACATTTCCTCTCAACAAGAGAATAACACAAAATGGGCACAGCCCATTTGTTATGTGTTACTTACCCTGTGACAGAATGCATACTCGTAGCACCGCCACAAAATGCTCTCCAAAGCCTCAGAGCATATTACCTTCTTGGACCACAGATTAGTTACAGTGGGGATATTTGCCATTACCTCTGTCAAAACTATGCAACTATGGTAAAGAAGAGATCAAACTTAATTATACCACTGTTAGGATGACACATGACTCTAAATTATCTATGAGGGATTTTCCTTGGGAGAGGGAGTCCTAAGTTTGTTTCAAGACAAAATATTTTTTCCACTGATTGTGACAACTGGACATCCAACTGTGACTAGTACACTCACTTCTGATCCTTGGCAATACGATCCTTGGCAAATTACTAACATCACTTTATTAAGACAAATGGTCATTCTCTGTGCTGAGATGGTCACATATCAGTCCCATCTCCCCTCCTCATCAGGCCCAAAGATCCTGTACACCAGGCAGATTTCTTCTTTCTCTCCCTGTCAGACTCAATGTTCCTGGACATGAGGCTGACTTTTTCCCTCTTTCCCAGTCTTGAAAGTCCCTGGCACCCAGTCAACTCAGCGGGTGGTGGTGGCCTTGTCACAGAACAGGGAAGTGTAACAGCACACACAACAATCTCTACAAAACTTAGCAATTACAGGTCCTAAATGGCACCTGGACCAGAATTGCTGCTGGATGGCATACTCCATGATCCCCTGTTGGCCAGGGACACCTCCATATTCATCTTCTGCCTCCAAGGACTGAGTGACTTATCCTCTTTCACATGTTTTCAAGTCCAGATTATGATTGTTACACTGATAATAGCAAACATGGTATTAAGAGTTGACCTAATCTGCAAAGTGTTCAGGTGATTAGGAAACTCCAGCTAAGCTGTGCTATAAATTCTGCCCTATACTGCTAACAAAATGGTGCTGATTCCACTTATAAAAATCCTGTGCTGCTCTGATCATTTAAAAAAACCCTTTTCTTTCCTGCTCTCTTCTGAGAAGATTCCAGAATCTGTCTCCCTGTTACTATTTTTGTGACAAAAGACTTTCTGAATTGTATAATTCTTAAGTTTCATGTCAATCACCTGTTATATTTCAGTTCTAAACATAAATGTTAATGAGCTAATTGCACTGTTCAAAAGACCTATTGAAAATAGGTCTAGTACACTAGTAGGTGTACTGCATTCTGTGCTTTATAAATAGGCCTAAGAATGTAATCTAGACAAACCTGGTAGCTATTTGGAGCTGTGCATCTACCTGTTGACATAGTTACTGAATAGTTCTTTTATTGCAAGTATATATTGCCAGTTAAAATACTTATTAAGTCATTAGCACTATTCTTTGCATAAATCAATTGCTGAAATTTCCAACTATATTAAGCATCATTTTAGGTGACAAACAATCTTATAAAATTTGTGGAATTTGGGGTGAACTTTATTGTTGTATCTATTTTAATTCATGTTCGGATTGACTTCCTTCTGTTAATCTGTGTCAGGGTGAGACAAACTTATCATGCCAAACATCCAGCATGCAGACATAGCTTTACAAGTAAAGGTGAAGCAAGTGTTTGCATGAGTACTTCTTGCAGATGCAGTTATTGTTTGTCACAAATACGAGTTTTTCCTATCATTACACAAACATTGTACAGATTTAGTTTCCAATATTTCACTGAGCTTGTTCTTGAAGGCAAACAAAAATCCATATACTTTTTTAGGATAAGTCAAAGTAACTGCCCAAAGAAGAGTAATACTCAGCACAAAGTTGCTCTACTACATTACACAAGTAAGCTCTTTGTTCTGGGAAGTCTATGCAGAAACTGAGATTTGTCATAAAGAAATGAAGTTGGGTCTCACTTATATTCAGGATGCATGAAAATATACATTGCCAGTGAGCACACCTATCTTCAGAAGCTCTTGTGAAATGCTGTGCACTTTTTAAAAGCTGACTTCTGTGGGGTAACAATCAGCACACAGTGGATGGGGAAGGCAGTGAAAGCAGAAAGGGAGATCATATACAGGCAAGAGGGAAGACTTCATGAATACCTTTGGTTTTTCAACACTGAAGGAAAGGAACAGTGTCTGAGTCTAATTCTCTTTCTTTGAGCTTATGCTAGGACAAGGTCTCTGAGGTACCAGATTTTCATAAGCTGCTGTTTAGGAAAATGTCCTTCTGAAACATTGCCGTCCACATTGCTTTGACTCTATCACAGCCATCCTGCTGGTCAGTGCTGTGCAGCAGTGTAAAACATATACGCTGGAAAATATTCTTAAATGTGAAACAATGCCTCACGGTTAATAACTTCAGCCTGCTGAATGTGAATACAAAATGTTCTTTCCAGTTCACCCATTAATCACAACTCCTCCAAGTCAAACATTGGCATACTTACCAGTTGCATAAACAGAATAGCTTCTTTTTTTTCCCCCCTCAAATCTTTGTTCTAGTCTTGGATGCTCTATGAGGGAATTTAGTGATGCAACAGTGATAAACTATCTCTGCAAGATGATCATGTGTATGATCAATCAGACTCAGCATGCTTATATCATGCTGTAGACATGGTTCATTAGCATGCTACTCTCAATGCCTAGTGAAGGAGTTACCAGATCCTCTACTGCTATGTATCATTATCATTCCTTTTTAATTTACTAGTAATGCCTAATTACTCTTGCATAGAAGAAATATTTCTAAATTCTACTATTCTAGACTTGGTAATATTTTATCTTTGCTAGTATTTCATTTAAGTACCCCCTTATACTCTTTGTCCCCTCCCCCCCCAAAAAAAACCCCAAACAAAACAAACAAACAAACAAAAAAAGACAAGAAAAAGAACAAAGTATGAACTATGTTGTCAAAGCACAGTGGTAGCAGAAGCCTTGAGGGATGGCTGTGTCTGCAGGTGCTGTACACACACTCAGCAGAGTGTAGATAACCCCCTCTGTACATAATTGACAGATTCACTCTGTTACACAGTAGATAGTGAACTAGGTTGTCCTTCTGGATGAACGACCTGCAGCTGCAGAGGGGCTCTGCAGATGTTAGTAGCACATTAGGGTTTAGGAGTTGGACAGGATCAGACTTGTCTCTCTTTTATCACCATTTTTTTTTCTTCTAGTGTGTTTCTACCAGAACTTGCAAAACTAGTCACAGAATGTTACCATGAAGTTGTGCCAAATTGACTATATTCTATAGATGCCAGGGTGCCCTTTCTACCTCAGAAGCTCCTTCTGCAGACTTCATTCAAACAAGGGGCTGAATGGCTGTTCTCTTGTTCACTTGTTACAGACCTGCACCACTCCCTCTATCAAAGTGCAAAAATTCCCTAATTTGTCATTTCCCACTTAATATTATCTTCAAACATAAAACTAGTTACCGGTGAAAAACATGAGACCATATCTATCTCTGTGAACTCAGGAGGGAAGCACCACACTGCTAGATGTAGTTGCTGTTAAGCCATCATCACATTTCCATCCTTGGGGTTTTTTTCTAAAATGTTATATGAGGTCTTTTGCCTTGTAGCCAACAATCACAGGGCTCAGATCAGCACTACCTATGGCACAGAATTTTTTTTTTGGTTTCTGTTACGTGGTCAAGATTATTCAACACATAACTTGTTACAGTAATGTGTTAACCTAAAAGCAAACTGAGAGAAAGCTTTTAGTTGAAGAATGACAGCAGCTTCAGGTTTTGCCACTATTTGGCATCAGTAGAGTTGTTGTGCTACTTGGATGCTGTGATACTGATACTACTTTAGTTATACATTGAAATATTACTATACTTAATGATTTTATTTTTATAAATATTTGGCATTTTTTCTCACCTGTGAAACAGATGTCATTGAATTGTTCTCAGCAGAAGTAAAACCATTGTATAGAACATAAAAACAGACACATTTTAGAGCCGTGTCACTTACAGTTATCTGACATTCTTGGTGCATTTTTGTTCATTATTTTGCCAGCATGTTTAATAATAGCAATAATTTTAAGAACTTTATTATTGCTATGGTTTGTAGTATGAATATTGTTACTGCTGATATGGATAATGATCTTTTTGTTTTTCATGTTTGTTTAAGCTTTGTAAACTTCATCCTAGGAAGATTTATTGATGTGTTGCAATGTGAAAGTAAAGAAAAAAAGGAGCTACTGATTAAGCAAAACACTTACCATGACCAATAACTCCTCTCAGTTCTTCAATCTACTCATAATATTGCATTAAATTTATGGTTATCTTGAAGATTAAATGAGTTTTTTTATGAAGTTAAATTTTGTTGGATATGATTCACACAAATTTTACAAACTGGTGGATTTTCAGGCCATGTCTTTCTCAAACTGTGGGTCCCTGATTTCTGCCTTCTACTCCAATGGATTTAGAAATATGTCCTGATGTTTCACAGGTTTCACCAGATTAACTTACCTGATGACAACTCGACCTTTTTTAATGAACATCTAAAACAGCAGCACATTGCACTCAGCTGTTAGTAACACAGACTTAGTGCTCTGTGATGTTCTGGGGTTTTTTTCCTAATATTTTCTGACCATGAATTTAAGCTGTTACTAGCATGAGCAGACAAAATAAAAGGAGGGAAAGCACAGGCAAACCGCAGGTGTAAAACAATTTACGTTACCATCCATTCCATGGTGCAAGTCTCAGATGGGTTGTATAAGATTACTAGGTTTTAGGCAAGGCAAGGTACAGTATGTTGTACTAGTATACATGTATGATGTACTTGTGTGTACAACTAAAATACCCTAGGCATTTTTCCATCCTTTAATATGAACTGGAGTCTGAAAGTGTCTCAAACCACAATGAGGATGACTCAACCTTGGCAAAAGTGACTGTGGATAATCTAATGTTATAGGGGTTTTTAGAAAGATAATACACTTGTAATTGATGGCAATTGTTTTTCCAAAGGATCTGGGATACCTTTTTTCTGCTCTATGTTTAATATTCTGTTTATTTTCATCTCTATAAAAGTGACATGAATTCATCAGCATTTACTGTTTATCTGTCACATCAAACACCAAAAGGTTGAAGTTGGCAACTGATCCTATAGGCATCCTTTCTCTAACAGTCATTTTGCATGTTTTCTTCATTCCTTTTGTCAACACAAAGGGTTCATCTTGTGCTTAGACAAAATTGTTTAGTCAGTCAGTCCACAAGATATCTATGCTTTGAAGCACATAGATGTTTTCCCCTGACATAAATGACATCCCAAGTATCCAGTGTTCTCTGTTGTGCTGTGGCAGACATGGCAGAAGTTGAACTGGAGCTGTGAAATACAGTCACTGAACCATGGTGGACTTACTGGCTCAAGTCAAATGTCATCTGTGATCGAAATGAAGATGCTGGACTACAAGTGGCAACACTGAGTTGCAGGAGTGCATTTGATTTTGTGTTTTTGACGGAGTGGTAGCTTGCATAGGATTAGGTTGTTATATAGAAAATTAGAAACAAGTTTAACCAAAGATCATCTATGAACAGCTAGGTATCTAAGTAGTCAGGGTTTTAAATAGAAAGGCAAATGTAAGCACTGTCACATATGCGTCTTAACTACTCTGATGCGATGCTTTTGAAATCTTGGCCCCTGCTAGTTTATCCAAGCTTAGAAATTTTGTGGTAAGGAAGGGAACTGAATCACTGTAATAAAGTACAGTACCTTTAAGTACATAGACAGTCTTCTTTACAAAGGGGTGAAGACATTCATTGGAAAAATAATACTGATTCCTCCATAGTCACAGAATAATAACTTGAAGAATTTGTGAGTAGATGAAGACACCTGAATGTGCTTTGACCTCTTTTCTATCAGAGTTTCAAAAATAGATCTGTAAAAATATGGAGATATCTCCCCATAGTCTTCTCATTAGTTTTGACCAGTCTTTACATGAATAGAGTAACTATCTGTATGGATTAAAGGACAATTCTCAGTCTCATTACAAATAAGAGGAAGATAAGAACAGGTAAAAACTGCAAAACTGGAGGAATGAAAGGTATATTTTCAGGTTTTGAAGGAAAAGAGAAAATGGACTGTATTTTCACATAAGTTATTTCACATCATTTTGTTTTTAATAACTGTAAGGAACTTAGTAAATACTCACTGTAATATATTAATAATGATGTTTTCCTGCATGAAGTTCATCAGTCCTGACAAACTTCAAACTCTTATGTTTATCGTCTTTGATAGTCAATTACTATGGGCGAGGAAAAGTATTATCAGAGCCTTTTCAAGCCTGTAAATATATTAAAAGCACTTTCTTATTGCTTATAGGCTAATTTTCTATCTGTCTTTGGCTTCAAGCACTTCTCTTTGCTGACAGTGGAAGGTTAAGATTTTAGGTAGAAAAGCAAAAGCCTGATTTAAGTTCATGAGGTTTTGATGAAAACTAGAAACTCAGTATCTTCTGTGATGATAGTGTTATAGAATTATCTAGCAAAGTAGAATTGAAACCACTGTGTAAATATCTTTGCCCCTAGCCTGTATAAGTGCTTTTTTGTAATTGAAGACTAAAAATGATCTGAGCAATTGCTTGAATGTTCTGGCAAATATATATATCTTTTAGGACTCTGAGTTACCATAAAAAAGAGGTGATTTTCAACTTTGGATCAGAATGCTGCTATAAGTTAAATCATATTATTATAAATGTTGAATGTATTTTTGCAAAATAAGACCAAATTCTTCCCACCGTAAGAAGCACTTTTTCATTTGTAAAGTAGACATAGCTGATATAATTTCTGTTGTAAAGTGTAAAAGCGAACACTGTTATATCTTTGTTTTGGGACAGCACTTAGCCATTTAAGACGTAAAAATGAGCAAGCACCAGTAATAGGAGCTCAAGATGGGAATCAAAAAAACTCTGCTACACAGCTAAAGCTGCCTCCAGCTTGCTTGACATCAGCGGACTAGTCAGGTTGTCCTTGCACACCTTGAGTAGCCCATCTGCAAAGTGAAATTGTCAAAATGTTCCCCTTGGCAAGTTCAGAGATCTGTGAATGAGAAAAGACTATCTAAATGCAGTGTAAATTCTGCTGGTTTCTGGTTATATCTTTCCATTAAACTAACCGCCATCACTACAGGAAGACTGCACCTGAATATGTGCCTATTTTAAACCAAGAAAGATATCATAATTTAGATAGATGGCATATTCTAGTGTGTTTATGGAGTTCTTTTACAAGCACGGTATTCCACTATAAAAAAGACAGAGAAATGAGTTTGGGATTTTTTTGACATAGATTTGACTGAAGAAAGATTTTTCTTCTATATGATAGTATCTTTTGCATTGAGATCTCTCAAAAGTATAATGATGTGATTTCTGGTTTAGATTCTTTATCAAATTAAAGACTAGAGTATAAAATAGCTACAGTGTGACGGTTCTGTATTTTCAGAACACTGTTGTGAAGGAATAGGTTCATTTATTCTCTTCAGATTTTTTTTTCCACATTTGCAAAATTCCTTTTACTTTCTAGACAGTGTTTTCTCTAGTGATTGCTTTTGCTGTGACTCCTTTTTATAACTAGTGGTTCAAACATTTGTTGTTTGGGGGCTTACTGAGCTTGTACGAGACACATTCCAGGGAAATCCTAAACATTCAGCAAAATAACATTCACTTGAGGTTTTGAAAGTGTCCAGTTTTGTACAATACCTAATTGGCATTTTATCTCTAATTTGCTAAAGATAAAACAAAGATTTCCTTTCCTTAGCTGGAAATAGTTTCCTCTAATGGCATTTTGAGAGGAAAACCCAATAAAATATATAGAAAAAAGGTGTAAACCTCCTCCAGGTTTACATTGCTTTAACTCTTGATTTAAACTGTGTTTCATTAGAATAATATGGAAGCTCCCCAGTGGTGATTGTGATTAGAAATTTAGTCTGGACTGTAAAAACACTTGAAAATTCCCAGTCACTCTGGATTTCCCTGAAAGAACAGAAGAGGACAAAATGTAGTGCATAACATTACAACTATCCCACGTTAACAGTGTTTGTGTGACATACTGGGTAAAGACTTTTGATATAATTAACAGAAGCAAAGCTGTTGGACACAATGACTAAATATTCAGAAACTAACCCAAACCTTATCTGAAGCTGAGATAATGGTCTTGCTTTTATGGCCAAACTGGCTAAAAATCAAAGGTCTGATTTAGCCCTACATGTGTATCAGAGTAAGATCTAATGTAAATGACAGTGAAATTTGGTGGGCATGTATGAAAAGCATGAACATATTATCCAGGTAAAGATTTCTAGCCCAAGTCTCAATTAATGATAAGAAATTTGTGGTCAAAAAAGGCCTTTGCAGAAAGTAGTGCAAAGTTTTTAGATTGTCTAAATTTCATTTACTGACACATGCAAAATCTCACAGAATAATTTCTTGTAAGATTTACCTGTGTCATGTTCAAATAGTTTATGTTCTAGCACAGCCCTTTATCATTTTATGAAACAAAATGTCATTGATTGAACCAATTTATGTTAACATTGTCATGAATCTTGTTGCAAGATGCTTTCTAATATCTCAGGGTAAAATGTCTTTATCAGACAGCAAAAATAAATTGTTTCACAAGTAGTCTTAATAAGTAGAAGGTCCTGTAGAAATGTTAATTATCTTCCCTTCTTGGCCCCATGACTCTATAAAATAGCATCTCACTGTACTTGGTAAGACTGAGACTTGTGTCCCCAAGCAGCTTCTGAAAAAACAATGTGTTAAATGCCCACTGCTTCTGGCCATATAGAGACATTAACTGTTCTTCCACCTGACAATGCACTACATGGTGCTTTAAAATATTTTATATTTTAAAGGATATTTAAAGGGATGTTCAGCACTCTAGGTAGTAACCCAAAGAGAAGCATGATCTACCTGTGTCACAGGATTATTTAAACATTTTAAAGTTAAAGCTAAGGTGAAGTATACTTTAGCTTCTCTAGCCAAGAACTAGGTAGTAATATGAGCTGCCCAGTAAGAGGTATTGACAAGGACTGCAAATATCCCTTCTTCCCTTGGGCAAATGCCCAGAAAAAATTTTCTGCCCAAAAGTTAAGAGTTTGGTTGGCTACAGTCAAGGTAATGCAGTATTTTTCATCTGACAAGCCTGTGAAGAGGTAACAGGTTCTTTCAGAAGCCAGTGGAAGATTGCTCAGTAATTTCTGTTCTTCTACAGAAGTTGACCTTTTAAAATCAGTTCACACACTTGTTTGATCTCCTACGCAATCCACTTGTAAGGAGATTCTGTTCTGTATGTCATGTACTGCTTCATCTTAGCAGAAAAAGTATACTTTTAACCAAACTTGACTGCAGGTAAAAGTCACTTGTGAAAATAACTTTGTGGTTTTGACAAAGCAAAAGGCCTATGCCTAACTTTGGAAAGACAATGATAGCTGGACAGCAGTCATCCACATCAATTTGTAGCATACTCTAGCTTTTATCCAGATCCTGAAGTTAGTGTTTTCAAATACAGATACTTAATAGTAATGTAAGGGATTAAAATGTAACAAGATTGCTGGCCTATATACTTGTTCACAGTTGGATGATGCAGGTTCCCACCTGTCTCTTTATTATACATCTGGGTTTGGAGGCTGCTGTACCTGAACATGAGTGGTATTGAGAACAGGAGACATTAGCTTGGACACAGCCTGATGTTTCCCCAGCTACATGGTTTCACAAGACATAATGTTTAACCAGGTAGCTTTGCTTTTGTCCATTGTCCACCTGTTCAAAAAGAAATGACCACAGATTCCTAGTGAAGAAGTAGAGAGATGCTCAGCCTGAAATTTTTTGCCCTGGTTACTCCCTGGGAAAATGTAGTCCTCTCTAAAAGTAGAAAATGTGGAGATTCTGCCTTGGCAAGTGTAAAACAAAAGACTTACTGGCTTTCAGAGAAGTTGGAAAGGAGAGGGAAATAATTCTATTTTTAGAACAAACGAGAAGTAGGAATTTGAAATTTAGCCTGGTGTATAGTATGAAATTAGAACCAGGTCAACTTATTGACTAATGTAACCTTGCAACCTTATTTCTCTCTCTTAACACCTTGAAACCTGTGAACTTCTTGACTCCCAAAGCCTGTAATAGCCCTGTCATATTAGCAGGTACCCATTGGCCTAAAAATGCAACAATATTTTGTTTAAAAGATGCTACAAGCAGTGATTGAAATTTTATGCAATCATTAATATGTTTAAATATGCTTTGGAATCTTGCCTAAAAATCTCGGGAGCAAAAAACTCCAGGTAAATCTAGTATAGATAAGATAGAGAACAGGTCTTTAATGAAGGTGTTCTGGTGCGAGGAGTACAGAAAGGCATGCACACCTGTGTCCAGGGGTTCTACAATTTTACAGCCTGATCTAAGAACAACCCACCCCCATATCCTTCCCCTGGCACGCCTCCCTAGAAATTGAGTCAGGGGTCCTAGGACCCCTTTCTTCCTCATCTTCCTCTTCTTTACAGCATATACTGTCTTTGGAGCTTCTCCAAGGTTCCAGGCTTGAAGGTTGTTTTGACTATGATGGTGTCTTGTTGTTCAGGACTGGGGTGTATACGTTCTTAAACAGATTGTGTTTACTATTGTCCTGTCTTGAAAGAAGCCTAAACAAGCCTAAAGAATTTAGAAAATTCGATATGAAATATGGGAATAGGGTTTGATGAGTGTTAACTACTATTCTAAAGTGTGACAGATTATTCAGCTACATTAAAATCTACAAAAAGGTAAAAATCCTAAACATTCAGAGGCATAACAAATAATCTTATTTATTGTAGAAAGCTGTACATTTTCATAAGCTTTTCTATTTTAGCAGCCTGGTCATTGTAGATTAAATATTGTTATTTAGCTGTCATAATATTTTTACTTCACTTAAAAGTGAGAAAAAGATAGCTCATTCACAGTTTTCTTGTACATGAAGTATCATCATAAAGGGCAGGGTTATCTTTAATATGTGGTGTTACTCTCAGACTTCAAATACAGTACGTTTCATCTTGTTGGTTCTATTACCAGCTTTGGAAAAGTCTTTTTTATTCTCATTACATGACTTTACATGTTTGCAATTTATAAGTTTTTTTAAACTTCTTTTCAATGTGGATTATATTATTTTTAAGTTTAATAATGTTTATGCTAATTAACATGAATCTCTCAGGTAACTCTTCGTATTCTGTAACTCAACAAAACTTTCTCTTTTAAACTTCAAATTCAGATAAACATAATTTGTATTATCTATATCTAGTATTAGCAAGAGGTCTACTCTTTTCTCCAAAAAAGATCCAAAATAACTATTAGTGGAAATCTACAGAGGAATAACACCAAGAAAAAAATTAAAATATTTGAATAGGTGTAGGGGAGGAAGATTAGGATTGTTAGTAATATCACTAAATTTTAGTGCAGTATGTTTAAACTCTTTGACAATTTTCAGACACCCATAGATTGGCATGAATACACAAAATAAGTTTAGGTCTTACCCTACATCTAAGCAAAAATCATGGAAGCTAGAACATAGCAGACACATGCAAATGTCTGGGTAGGTTCCTGTTTGCTTTTGGCTGGGTCTACATGCCTAGACAAACACCAGACTGAGAGCCTGCAGAGTCATCTTGGTATGTCTGAACTGTAATTCCTGAGTACCTATATCACACCTAAATTACAGAACTATCCCAGCTCACAATAATTGAGCCCTGCTTGTACCTGCATTGTTGTGGTACAAGAAGACTTGGCTCTAGTGTGATGCAGTGAGGGCCTTGAACTTCAAGGATGAAGAATTAAAAATACCATATTTTTCTCCCTTAACCAATGCACAGAATTGCAAATAGGGTTGGGAGTTAAAATGGATCTAAGTGGAATACAAGCTAAATCATTTGAGATTTGAATGGGAGTTGATCTTTTCATAAGTCAGGAAAGCACAAACAAATCCTTAACAAGAAAAAGTCTGGACCTGATAGTTTGAGTCAACAGGGAGTGAATGGATGCTAAGAAGAGCAGGTTAGCCCAAGGCAACCACGTGGAAGCTGTGAATGTTGGGGTATGTTGGGATCACAGCAACTAGTAATATTGTAGCCTGACCATCCTGTAAATAGCACAAAAAGCCACAATATAGTCTTTGTGTAGATTGTGTGATTTAAAACCACGTGAAACTTGCACAAACCATAATTTCAAAACTATTTTGAAGTTTAAATGTATATATAAAGAGTAAATATGGTTACTGAAGTAAATATTTTTTTTCTTCCCCCCACCACAATGTCACTCTGTGTGTTCTGTAATAAGCTCAGGAGGTAGCTAAGATTAAAATCATATTTGCTTTCATCGTGAACACAGCTTAGTATTTTCTATCTGACTCTTGGAAATTTTCATTAGAAATTTATGGAAAACCGCAGTGTTTTATCACATTTTGTAGACATTTTATTTAGGGACTTTCAGTGCATTCACAAGTTGAAACTTAACATTTGGAAGGGGCATTTCATTGACAATAACCAGGTTTTTCAAGCCTTTCAAATATTTAGCTTGGGTGTTCTCACTAAAGCTAGTCGGTGTTAAGCAGGTGAGCTGCCTTTTTAATTAAATTATTTCCATTACAGAGCAGTACAGGACTTTTGCTAATATTAATCTTCCTATCCTTTGAATTACTGTTTGTTAAGTACCCCAACCAAGAAAAAGGAAAAGAGGTGCCTTCTGAGAATGCAAGGCAAAAATTGGGTCAAGGACACAAGGGTGGGAGCAGGCAGTCACACTTTTGTCCACACGAGGATGCAAGCTTCAGATTTCCTATATGTGATATGCTTTCATGCCTAGTGGAAACTTATTTACAACTTGCTAATGGATTGCAGTTATGGCAGTAGTAGAAAATCATGTAAGTACTGGAATTATTGCAATAAAAATACACAAAACAATCACCTGGGAACATGGTCTTGGGTCTTTTTCGTTTTAAGTATATAGTTTAGAGTATTTTTTTTTTGTATATACTTCAGGAACAATCAAGTGTAACATGCAGTTATTACAATTAATTCTGCACTGATTAATGCAGAAGAGCTTCAAGGAATCATAGTTTATTCAAATGGGAGCAAGTCAGCTTTAGCTGTATTTTCAAAGTTTCTGGACTGTAAAGTGAATATTAATATGTATTTCACTGATTTCCTTCATATGACCAATATAATTTCAAATTGTATGTATCTGTGTCAGAAAGTCAATTAGCATGATTTTTGTATTGAATAAAATAGTTCCCGACTACAGAAGGGTGATAGGAGATATGTCCTGTAAGATAACAGACATCATTATTTAATATGATTTTTCATACTGAAGACGTTCATCACTGTTGTGATAGTTCGATTACCAGCGAACACAAATATAATGTCCCAAACCATTAAGAGATTGGATAAAAATGACACTACCCTATTATGTGCAGCTTTTAGGTAGAACTTGTTGATTATGAGGATATAAAACCTTACATTGATTGTGTGGAATCATGTGGGGCAAAAAGAGTACTGAGTGATTTGTGAAAGCGAAGGAAGTCTGCTTTTGACCTGGATTCTGTAATATCATGAAAAATCAGTGTTATCAAAGTTGACATTAATCAGCTATGTGGCTGTCACAACCTTGCTGTTTACCTTTGCAGTGTGTCAACCCTGGTCGGATACAGCTACACACCACAGTTACCCTCTTACTCTCCCTCTGCAACTGGACAGAGGAGAGAGAAAAAAAACAGCTAAGAATTTGTGAGTTGAGATAACAGCTGGAAGAGGTCAGTTACTGATTACCTTCACAGGCAAAACAGACTCAAAGTGCGTATAGTACTTAAATTTATTACTAACAGGATAAGAGCAAAAGAGTGAGAAATAAAATAATCTTAAAAACACTTCCCTACCATCCCTCCTTCCACATTCTCCCTCCCCCACAACGGTGCAGGGAGATGGAGAACAGTGCTACCATCAGTTGTTGTTTCTGCCCCTGCTCCTTGAGAGACAGTCCTTGGTGGACCTCTCCGGCTCGAGTCCATCCCACAGGCAACAGTTCTTCCTAAACTGCTGTCCCGTGGGTCACTCCTCCATGGGGTGCAGTCCTTCATGGATGAGCTTTACTGATGTGGGTCCCCCACAGGGGCCACAAGTCCTACCCAGGAAAAACCTGCTCCATCATAGGCTTCCCTCTCCACGGACTGCAGGTCTCTGGGAGGACACTGCTTCATCTTGAGCCTCCCATGGGGTCACAGCCTCCTTCAGATATCCACCTGCTCCAGCATGGGCTTCTCCATGGGCTGCAGGTGGGTCTCTGCACCCTGATGTTCCTCCATGGGCTGCAGGGGCACAGTTGCTCCATCATGGTCTGCACCACAGGCTGCAGGAGCCTCAGCTCCAGCACCTGGAGATCCTCCTCCCCGTCCTTCTGTACTGACCTTGGTGTCTACCTTGTTCCCATGTTCTCGCTCTGCTCTTCCCGGGCTGGGATTCTTTCTGTGCAACAACCTTCTGTTCTTAAATATGTTATCACAGAGACATTACTATCACTCTTAGTTGGCTTGGCCTTGGCCAGCGGCAGGAAACCCATCCTGGAGCTGGCTGGCATTGGCTCCACTGGACAGGGGAAGCTTCTAGCAGCTTCTAAGAGAAGCCACCCATGTAGCCCCTCCCCCCCCAAAAAAAACCCAGCCACAGAAACCTACTACAGTCTTCCATGCTGCTTTTTTCCTATCTCCTGTGCAACCATACCCCAGGGCATGTTCTAAAATCCATGTTCCATTTCATCATAGCTCCCCTTGGAACCCTCTATGGAGGAAGGGAAAGTCTAAAACTAGGAGGCATTCTTATATTCATGGAAGTACATGCAGATTCAACTTCTAATTCAATCCTTTGTTGAGTAATATATTGTTTTGCACTGCCAACACAGACTTTTGTTTCAAAAGAAATCTTTCTTGGGTATTGCATTACTCGAATCCCTTATTTAGTGGCCCACATCATAATTTCATGGAAGTCAGATAACGCATACTGAGGTTCTGCCTAGTGTTTTTTGATAGACCTTTGTTATGATTTTCGATGTTGACACAAAGTTTTTCCCTCCATAATACTTCCACAATAACTCTGTTGCTCTGTTGGTTGTGCTTCCTCTGAAACATCGAGCTCTGGACTAGCTGAGTATTTTCCATTCTATTTCCTCCTATTTTTTCAGCTTTCTGGTTTCTTTATGACTAAAAAACAGAGGTCTTATTTTATGTGATTTTTTTGTGAGAGAAAACAGATTATCATCATTCCCACTGGCACAACTTCTTTCTTTTCTATTCACAATGTATTCTCCCATGTCACAATTGAATTAGTTTAATTCATTTATCTTGTTTACCATGCCTCCTGTAACTGGTTGACTATAATTCTGCCCTCCATTTTACCAATTGCACTAATTGTTTATACTGTTACAGAAAATGTTGTGAGAATAGAATTAAGAGTTTGCCTATGATGCCATTACAGCTGCGACATTGTATTAGCCTACTAAAATATTAATAGATTTCTTTGAGGAAGGCTGGAGCCAGTAAAAATCTCCAACACATGAAAATTTGAGTAATCATGGCCATATGGAAATCTGCTGCCTTATTCTTTCAGCAATGCTATAGTCATAGCTTATCACAGTTTCTAACATTTGCAATGAACCTTTTAATTAGCAGTAATAGAGGTATCCTCTAGTTCATTTGTTAGAAGCACAGCTTCTGGCTAGTACTAGACTGAAAATAATTGATGTATATTTCAAAGAGGTACACTGAATACATTATTACACATAGATGATCTAGCGAACTAAATACAAGGATGACATTGAAAAATTTATCATTAATAGGTTGCACAAAAACTAAAAGTTGGGGTTTTTTCATGTTATGAAATTCACTGAAATATTTTTATTCCAAACTTGCTTTGCTGACAATATTTTTAAATATAAAAGTGTTCTGCAGGCTTTTCAAAGCTGAATTTTTCAAGATACATGGTTTTGAGAGAAGGGCATACCTGTGTTTTTTCACTTGCTAAAGCAAGTTTGTAACCAGTAAAATTTTTACCATATTTTGAATTGGTTTTGCCATCAATTATTTTTTAATAGACTATTTTTGCAGTTATTGTCCCCCAGACTTATGGTAGTCTCTCTTAACTGCTCTTCAGGCTTTTGCAGTTTGGGCAAACAAAGATTTTACATATTATGTACTTTAATTAAAACATGTTTTCCCTGGACTTCGGGGATCTGAACTCATCCTTAGTAAAAGCTACCTTGTTCTCTTCTCACAACTTCCCCAACGCATTGAGTGGACACTCAAAGGTCACAGCTACCATAGCAGTGCTAACTGCCCTTGTAACTTATGTTGAGACCGATGCTTAGTCCTTTCTCTGGCATCTATTGGATCTTAATGCCTGAGAGCCAGCTAGGCTTTCAACGAGAGGAGCTGACAGCAGCACAGACAGTGGGATGCCCTTTCTTAGCTACTGAAGTTCAGCAATTTAGCAGCTCAGAGGCATAGATTTTTCCTAGAAGACAAGTTGTAAGATTTAAGTATGAAAATTCATTGTGTGTCTGTCAGGTAAAAGAGATGAAGATTTGCTGGTGAAATTAAGAGGGGTTTAAAATAAGGAGTTTGTGACAACATCTAATTGGATAATGTTCTGTTCTGTTTTCTATCACGACACTTGATTTAGTCAACTACTGTTTTTATAGATTGTTTTCCTAAAATAATGATGACTTTCATATGCTGTCATAGGATATTTGTGCTGTCAGGATTTGCTTTCTAAAGTAACACTTAACTGGCAAATGTGATTTTAAATATGTCTAGGAAAATAATTAAAATTCTAATTCTAAACATGGAAACAGCTGAGTTAATAAATATTGTGTAAATTACTTCTTACCTTACAGAGAGTATGGGCAGTGCTGGAAGAGCAATTAATTGGACTTAAGGACTATTTCCAAGCTCTTCTTTTTCTAAGGGAAATATAGAAATACTCGGAAGGTATAATATAATTGTTGCCTTTTATGTGATAAAGAAGGAACTTCAGCATGTAAAGCTCCATGATTAACACTGAAATCAGATTAGTAGCCTAGCCAGCTCAGAAGCTGGCTGTCAGTAATCGACAACACTTAATACTTCTTTTGACCTTTGCTCTTTTCTGTGTGAAGACTCTCACTGACTTCTGGGAAGTTGAAACAGCCCTTCAGTCATTTGCTTTATAGTTGTTTATACCTATAACATGTCATTAAAAGCATGTTTAGTTTTTTTTTTCTTTTTGGTGAGAGTTTGGATGACAGACATTCAGAAAACTGAAAAAAAAAAAGTACATCAGAAAGACTTCTCCAGATCTTGGAGACTGGATATATGAAATAACATCATCAGAGTTCAGAGAAATTTCAGAAGTCAAATACATCAAATATTCCATCTAAAGCTCATTTGCAGTGATAAACTGTTGCATTCACTTAGTTTTCACTCACTTTTTGAGGCAAACTCAGATTTTAGGCTAACTGATATGATTCAAATACTTTTTTTCTGGCTCTGTGCACAAAACTCAATTTAGGGTTCATTATACTGTTCAGCTGAGGCTTATTATGAATTTATTTAAATGTTTGTAGAGGGGAAGAAAAACAAAACTTTGTTAACAATTTACTGGTGATCTCAGGTTTCTAAAGTTGTTTCATGTTTTCTATATTTACTGAAATTATGCTAAAACTGAGCTTGTTTACTCTCATTTTGGAAAAAATCCTTTAACTCAAAAAGTTTCGAAAAATTTTTTTTCTTTTTATCCTTGACCACCCATGCCATTTATTTATAAATTAATTTAATTGAAAACTTATAAAAGTGCTGGTCTTAGGAGCTTGGAATACAGATTTTCTGCTTTATTTACAAAGTAAATAAGATAGATGCTCTTCTTCCCCTGTCAAAAGCACTTTACAGACTTTAATCCTTTTTTTCTCCAGAAAATGCAAGCTTACAGATCAATGTTTCCTGGGTTTTTTCCTTTTTGTTCAGTCTTTGTCTTCTTTTTCAAATTTATTAGCCAAGAGAATAATTAGTCACGTATCATCCTCAGTGCTTGTTTGTACACTTAGATGCTCACAAACTGGCGATAATTTGTTCTTCCTCTGGACTGAACAAAAGAGATTGTATTTCAAAGGCCCTCAGCCCTTTCACATTTAGATCACTCAGTTTGAATTTTTGTTTTCATTTTTTCTTGCTTTTGACTGGAGCACAGTTATTGAGATTTTTAAGATTTACCAGTTTGTTGAAAAATCTTTTTTGTTATAATTTATATTTTGTAATAAAAAAAACTTCAGAGAGAATCCATTTTTTAACTTGAAAATTCCTCCACAAGTGTTCTTCTGCAGCAACTCTGGTTTTACAGGTAATATAGATCTGAAATTCTCAGACTTTTAAAATGACTCTACAGAATTTACTCTCATGACACAGGTCTGAAAACTATATCCATGGTCACTGAATCCAACAATATTGCTAAATGCAACCCTCAGAACCTTGTGATATCTTTTAGGAATTACCTACCTCTCCCATGCTACCAGAAACATGGTCATAGGTCTCATTTATCCGATGAGTAGAAATCTTTTTATGAATCTACTTAAATATATCTACAGACAGCTTGTTCCTGTGAATGTTGTTTTGTAGAAGAAGTTCTTTTCTTGGGTATTTACCCTTTCCTGCCTTTACGGTGAATAACCTTATCCTGTCACTTTGTATTTTTCTGTGCTGAGATGAGTGACTCTTGCTAGCTCCTTACTATAGTTCCTTTTATCTCACTCAACTTGTTCTTTTATTGCACCCAGTTGCAGCTGTAAGATGTTTTTTGCAAGAACACTTAACCAGAATTTTGCACAGTATTCTATCCAAAATCCCTGGGTTTCCTGATGTCTTTTTTTTAATTTTTGTGTCTTCAGTAGCATGTGGATTTCTGAAAAATAACTAGCAGATAATTTTCTTTCACCATCATTTCCCATTTAATCATACCACTTCTTATTTTTCTAGTCTTCTCTGTTACCTTGCTCTTCTTTTCTGTCATTCTGAATCTACTGAGTTCCAACACTACCTCTTAGCAGGGTGTCAACAACAATTCTTCGATGCCAATCTCATTTATGAAAACACCATATAAAGTGGTCTGAAAGTCAGTGTCAGAGCGATATCACCATTGATATTACTCTAGCTTACCTCCAGCATCTGTTTAACTCTCTTCCAAACATCTAAATTTTGTCTTATTCTAATAATAGGTTTGTTGGTTGGTTTTGTGTTTGTTTGTTTTTTGTTTTATTTTGTTTTGTTTTGCCTTTTTTTTTTTCCTGTTCCTGGCTAGATGTGTTCTGAGCTCTCTATATACCTGTTATTTTCCTCCTTCCTTTCTTTTTCCAGCAAAATTATTTGACAGTCCCGGGTGCTGTGCTCTACCTTCTTTGAGCACGCCATGGTCCATGCTCTGTGTCCCCATGCTCTGTTTATGACACACCATTCCATGGGGCTAGTACAGACTAACCTGTTATCTTCAGGGTTGTATGAATTACTGCTGTATCAAATGCTTTAATGTAGCCCTTGTTCATAAAAGACCTTCACTGGTATAAATAGGTGAATTAGTTATAGCATTAGAAAATGTGAACAAATTCTGCATAAAAGCTTGTACTCGTAAGCAATTACTCAACTCTGGAAAAAACTCAGATACAGCAGCTGAATATCCAAGCTTTCAGATTTTATATTATGGGAATAATTTGTGTTTAACTTTCTCACTGTCTCCAAGTCTGATCTCCTTACAATACATTGTAAACAGATGTCAGTTAGTCAAGTGTCTAGATTTAAGGCAGTGTTGAAAAGTCTAGGAAGTTAAAATAAGTATATATCGGCACTAAAACACCTTAAGTCTGTGAAGGACTGAACAAGATCTAAAACCAACAGAGAAAGTTATGCTTTGCTGAGTTTGGAAATTGAATCTTAGTCAGAGAAAATTAGGCTAAAGCATCAATAGAGATGGATTATTTTCAACAGAAAACATGGATTTATATTGGTTCTCACGTTACTTACAGGAATGTTCATTATCTAGGTTAGGCCCTTTTTTTTAGTATCTATTTGTTTTAACACCAGCTTGTACTCTCATGGGTAGAATTAAAGCAGTACACCACTGTATCTGTAAACACTGTGCCTCTGCCTTTCAGTGACAATCTGGGGGACACAATCTCTCATTTGCACAGTTAAAGATAAGAAAGAAAAAAAAATTATTTATCAGACTTATTTTCTGAAGTCATTAATGACAGGTAAGAGAAAGTGGCAAAGGATGAGACAAAGGGAAGTTATGTACTTCCCATGCAATGTGGTTCTTCTGCAAGTACACTGGAAACTCAGTAGTTTGTGGAGGCTACTGGAGGGATATATGTAGGTGGGTGGGGTAGGCTGGACTCTTTCTGTGAAATTAAAGAGATCAACAAATGGGTTTTTAAATAGCCTCTCCCAAGTCCCTCCTACATTTTGTGAAAGGAAAAAAGGAAAATATAACCTTATGTTAATGGTTGTTTCCACATAAATAATTGCCCTCTCTTGAGACTGCTTAGTATAAGAACTCTCCTTCTAGAGATGGCAAGCAGGAGATTGGGTTCTTTAAGAACCTCACGATAGGCCCTTAAGAGGAAATTCACCAGTTTTACAGGTGGAGTTTATCCCATGAATCGACAAAACTAGACTCGAATTCTCATGTCCATATTTGGAGACTATCATCCCTGAATTGACGAAAACCTCCACATTCTCTATCCATTCCATAGAGGTCAGAGTCAAAATTTGATACTATAATTTAATAGATGTTTTAAATTTTTTTTTACTAAATCGAAAACAAAGATTTTTGCTTTAGCTCTGTTTAAAAATACTGCAAATGAAAAAATGATAGTATATGTACTTGATTTACTATTTGACATTTATCTATCTTGATGATCTTGTTGGCAAGATAATCAAGCACATTCTCCCCTGTAACTTCATTGTACTTCTCTTTGATAATTATACAAAAATATTTTGCCTTTATAGATTGTATTTTATAGTTACATATGGGAATTTTCTTGCAGTATTTTCATCACTTAAGTCACTCACTGAATCCATCATGGCTTTGTGAAGTAATAATTACTCAGCACTGGTGAGGCCACACCTCAAATACTATGTTCAGTTTTGGGCCCCTTACTACAGGAAAGACATTGAGGTGCTGGAGCATGTCCAGAGAAGGGCAATGGAGTTGGTGAAATGTCTGGTGCACAAGCTGTCCTGGGGTTGTTTAGCCTGGAGAAAAGGAGGTTGAAGGGGACCTTATTCCTCTCTACAACTACCTGAAAGGAGGTTGTAGACAGGTGAGGATCAGTATCCTCCCTAGTAACAAGGGACAGGAGACAAGAAGAAATGTCCTCAAATTGTGCCAGGAGAGGTTTAGGTTGTATACTAGCAAATATTTCTTCATGGAAAGAGTTGTCAAGCACTGAAACAGGCTGCCTAGAGGAGTGGTGGAGTCACCAACCCATTTGAAACATGTGACACTTAGGGACATGGTTTAGTGGTGGACTTAGCAGTGCTGGGTTAATGGTTGGACTTAATGATCTCAAAGGTCTTTTCCAACCTATATGATTCTATGATTCTCGAATTTCCTTTCCAGAATGAGATATCCCAGAATAATTTGAATTACTGGCTACCACGTTGTAGAGATAGCACTGTGCAGTACTCATTTTTTATCTGTGTTGTGGATAGAAAACAATTTGCTTTATAAGCCAAAGTGTTTATTTCCCAAAAATCCAGTGTGAAGATATTAGCAAAAAAATCACCCCTAAAACAGGAATAAAATGTATCCTGAGTTTCGAGACTCTGTAGTTTATTTTTTAAAAGTGTTACATATTTATTCATGGGAACACAAAGAAGAGAGACTGAAAATATAAGCAAAAATCACACTCTACTTAATATTTGTGGAACTACTGAAATGCCACCTGTTTGCACAATTTAAAGGTTTTCTTTCCTCATGTCACTTCCCACATTTCCAGAGATTTCTTTTCACACTGTAACATCAGATCTAGAGCATTGTCTGAAGGGCATGAGTTTTCTTAAAGGTTTGTTGATTTGTGACCTGAGCAGATAACTGAGCTGAAAGCAAAATCCAAGCTTTGCAGAAGCACCTTGGATATCAGCTACCCAATGAGATTTAAGGGTCTAACTCCACAAGGTACATTTTAAGCTCCCTGCAAAAATATATCATCTCTCCCTTTAGCTTCTCTACTTGTATTTTCTGATGTCTCAGCAAAAATGACAACTTGTTAAGGGAACAATTAAAAATTTTTGGTTTCCCTTAGGTATCACCCCCATACTTTTCTATTTGAACACTGTTTACACTGCCATTAATAAACACCTATCTACATGGAAAAAAAAATCTTTAATATGTGTCATTTATATTTGAAATAAAAGTTCTTTAAAAAGAAATTCTGTCAGTGGAGCAGGTTTTTCTGGACACTATTATTAACAGGACTTTACCCAGGTCTGTCTAAAAAGAAAGAAAAACCTTGGCTTGGGTCTGATTACATCAGTGTGATAATGTCAGCAGTATGTAGTTGATAGTCATAAATAAAGCTGCATTGTATGAACTCTAATAATTTTCAAGCACTGCTGTGTTAACAGGGAGAAACAATTTTGGTTTTTTTTCAGTGCAAGCATTCACAAGTCTCCTTGGACTCATTGGAATATTGGTGTGACTGACACTTTTCAAGAGCTCTCAGCCTACCATGGAATGTCCCCCCTGCAGTGTCTTGATCTCAGATGCTCTTCAGTTCACAAGTATTCTCTTGGAATCTTCTGTTTAATTCAGACTCATCATCATCATGGCTGGGCTTTGTGAACAAAGATTTGGGAAGGGCTTTACCCATGTTTCTTACAAGCACGCTGGTGGTTAAAGAGGCCAATATGTGATAGGCACATCTGATTGCAAAAGGCACAACAGAAAGACTCCTGAGGTGGTATATTCTGCAAGGCATGACTCTTTCTGCGTTGTCTTTTCTCCTCAAGGGTGATCCTGCATGCTTTCTCAAAAGCATCAGCAGCATTATAGATGGTGTGTCTCCAGGTCTCCCGATTGGAGGCCAGAGTAGACCAGTTATGCTGATCAATATGGCCAAGGCTGAGATGTTGTTTCAGAGAGTCCTGGTATCTTCTCTTCGGGGCTCCTCTCTTGCGGCAGCAGGTAGTTAATTCAGACTAGCAGGTAAGAAATAGACTTAATGTTAACCAAAGAGCTAGCAAGGGTACCACAAAAAATTTGCCACCAAGATAGTGGAAAGAAGAAATCTGTCAGTCAAAACACTGGAAAATGAACAATGGTACTTTTCAAAGTCTTTAGAAAGCTGTGTTAAAGACGCAATACTTACAGAGTTAAAGAGTTTTCAGAATTCAGAAAAATATCTGGCCTGACAAGCAAAGAAGTGTTGTTTCATAAGTAGTTGAGATTAAAGACATAAAATAAGTTAGAATTTCAATTCTAATTCGTCTTGAGTTTTCCTTCCCCAAAAACGGGAAGATACCTTCTTTTTTTTTAAACTGGCTATCTTTTCCTGCTTGCCTCCACTCTTTTAATTTCTGTTAGCCACTTATATTGCTGTACACAATAGACATATGCTTGCTGCGTTCAGATAACTACTTGTCTTAAATGGCACATAGGTTTTCAGTGCCTAATTGTGGAACTACAGTGTGTAGTTTAGGGATTTGTCCACTTCCCTGATATACTACAGACAAGAGCACTCACAAAACACTTTCAAAATTATCAAATCCACTTACCCTCTTTGACTGAAACCTATCCTTGTTGTCACAGCAGCTACAGTAACTTTTTTTTTTATTCTCCACTGCCTGCATCTTTTGGCACAGTTTCTTGCAGAACGGGGTAATGTTAAAAAAAAGAAAAAAAATAAATAAATAAAATCAGTTCCTCTGCCGTGGAGAAAAAGTTCTTGGAATTTGATATAAGTAGTCACAGGTAATTGATGCATTAAACAGAATTTAGAGTCAGTCAGCAAAACACATCTACAATGCCCTGCATAGAACTACAAAATCACTGTGTGTTCTTAACCCCTGGGCATTTAAATGCAATCTTCAGATGAAAAATGTTTTTTTGTAGGGGAATCATTTTTTCACTTGTTTGTCTCCAAAAATCAGATTTTTGTACCTTGCCAAGCAACCCAAAATGCAGTGCTTTTTACTCCTTTATACAGGGAATGATGAAAAGAGTGGAACACATCTTCACATTTTACTGGGCATAGAGTCAGTGAACCTCACTGAGTACTGAGGTACTATAGAAACCTTGGCTCTCACTATATCTGTAGTAGTCCAGAAAAAAAAATAAACAGTCACCTGAAAAAATAAGCAAATAAATAGCATTAAATAAATATTGTGTTTTCATGGAACATCAGTATATTTACTGTGTATTTTGGCCTTTGGATACCTTTGCTGTACCTTCTTATAAAAGACATTATGATTTCCCATGTTTTCCTTCTTTTCTTTTGTAACTGAAAGGCTAAATGAAACTCTTACAGAAAGCACTCAGGATTTTGAGCAGCCATTGAATTTTTGAAGGCAGAGAGGCTATTCAGCATTTCAATTGGCATTCTCTAACTTTAGGGCTGGGTGGTTGTGCAGGTTATTATTGGGAAATGTATTGATCTGCTAACATATTTACTGGTACCAGTTTTGTTTTTCCTACTTGTCTGAAATGCTTTGTCACTGCTTTGGTATTTTGTCTCTGCTATCACAGATTACCCTCCATGCCACTGACACATATGAAAATGATATTTCACCCGTGCAAGGCAAGGATACTTGAATGTGTGCTTGATGAAATGAATGAGGATGCTTGGAATTGGGATTTTTTTCTGCCCTGTATTGCTGTTTCTTACATCTTGTGTTCATGCTTTCTCTGTGTACTGTTTAATACTATGCAGTAATGATAAGTTTTTAGACTTTTGCCTTTGAATCTAATATGGTTTCTTGGGGTCTAATACATTTGAAATTTAACCTTTGTCTGCATAATTCAGTTATATGATGGAAAAGAATACTGAAAAGGAAAACCCATCTGTTGGCAGTAGTTTTCCACATAAAGTGAAGAAAAACAACAACAAAAATCAACTTGCTTTGGCAATCTCATTTATCAGCAATCCATATTATACTTATGCACAGAATCTGACTGACTGAAGTGAGAGTCACAAATGAAGAGCTTTGCTTTAGGGGTTTTGATTTTATTTTTTTTTAATAGGTAAGATTTGAAATGTTTAGGGCATTTTTCTTAGAAACAATAATAACTGTGGACTTCATTAGGAGCTTGGGAATTTTACTATTGATATAAACAGACCCCAATTGGACATGTGTTTCAGACTTTAACTTCTTCCCAATTGGTGTGTATCAAGTAAGACAGTGCTCCTAGGTGCTAACTATTTCTTCAGGTTAGTGTTTTGAAGCTTTTTAGTTTTGCTACACTTAAAGTCATTATAAAATAGAGGGCTAAAGGGGAGAAATGCGGTTTGTGATTTAAGTTTATTTGCATGAACTAATGACTAATTTTGTAGACTAGGGACACAAAGAAGATGAAAAATCTTGGATAAAAGCATGCAGTTTCTCATTTCCGCATCCCATTATGATGAAACCTGTGCTCATGATTTCAGCACCAGGACTAGTATTTCCTTGTTGTTGGAAATATACCTATAGAAACTAACTGTAGATGAATTTAATAGCCTGATGGACCAAACATTAGCTGAATCTTTTCCATAGCCTGAGTACAGAACAAATATTCTTTAACATTCAGGCTTCATGATATATCTTCCAGCTACAGCAAAGGAACTTGCATCAGTGACTGCAATGTAGTCATTTCTGACAGCCTATCCTTACAGAAAATATATAAGCACTGAGGAAAAATCACATTTCTGTGTCATATATCAGTTAAACCTTTTTCATCTTGTTTTATATTTGCCCTTAGTTTCTTACTGATGGTGTATTGCTTGCATTTTTATAT
Organism: Corapipo altera; assembly: GCF_003945725.1. Lineage (NCBI taxonomy): Eukaryota > Metazoa > Chordata > Aves > Passeriformes > Pipridae > Corapipo > Corapipo altera. The sequence goes on from NW_020884874.1 coordinate 11,546,136, forward strand.
AAAATGCCAGTTTTTAGCATTTATCCTAATAAACATAGCTAACAGGTTGCCCTCATATCACAGAGGTGTCGTGAAAATGAATTAAAAGCTATGTGGTGATAATAGAAATGGAACAGTGTAGAATATTGCCTTATAGTCATTAGGTGCACATACCCATACATTGAATGAAACAGAAGGGCATGTGGTTGAGGAAAAATTTATCAAAAACAATATAAGTAAAAAACCTCATAATATAGAGATTTGAATATTACATGAACTAAGACCAAAATGTAATCTAAATCAAATAACTTCCTTTAAAAATTAATTTTTACCATTACAATATATTAATCTCTTTTTAAACTTCCTTTCTCTAAGGAATACACCTTCATAGCAATGGAAAACACTGGGTTGGTGTAATACTGGTAATAATACATTAAGTTACAGTGGTGTTGTCCATACAGGACAAATGAACTCCATTGTTTTTCCTCTTTCCAGCTTTTCCAATAAGTCAATATTCTCAAAACAGCTAAAGTTATATAGATAAGTCAGAACTGAGGTGTGTTGGACAAATAATTGGGAATGAAAAGCCAACTCTGCCACACCCAAATGAGCATCTTAATCTCTTCATCCTTAAGGATAAACATGCTTCAAACTAGCAAAGAATTTCTAAAGAAATCAGTTTCTGCCTAAAACTGTGACTCAGTAGAGGAGGTGAGGTTTGCGTTACAATGTTAGTATTTTCAAAGTATTTCTATACCTGAAATATTTCTGATACTTAGTCAGTAAATATAAAATGCTTAACGTCTTTTAACATGATCCCTCTTTGTCTAAATACATGTGTTTTTAGACATAGAAGAAAGGAAATAGCTTGAGCCCTAATGGTGGTATGATGGTCACAGAAACTAATTTTATCTTATAATACAAACAGTAATAGTGTTGCAGTTGATACTGATACTAAACAATTGTAAATAAATGGATAAATAAGCAATAAAGGATATTTCACATTGATTTCTTCAACAGGTTTGCAAAACATGGAGAGTTTATTTAAATAATCAAAGTTGAATAATTAAAACAAAATTAAAAATATTTATATTTCATTCCAATTTCCTGAAAATTAAATGGACATATGTCATCTTAGCCTCTCTACCTCTAAGTTGCCATATAGAAAAACATAATTTGGGAAGGTTTCTTTCCTTTTCCTTTTCCTTTTTTTAAAGGGTACTTACAAATATGTGCTATATATATATATATATATAATATGTGCTTTAAATTAAAACTCTAAAAATTACCTTTTCACTCTGTGGACTGCACTTCTTCCAATGGCTCATTTACCCTGCAGTGCTATTTCCATTCTTGCTGCTGTACTCCAGGCTGAGACTGTCAGTTGTGCTTTCCTTTCACTGACAGAGAAAGAAATCCCATGGTTGCCACTGTCAAGAACATTTCTCTGCCTTCATTCCACAGGGACATCAACAAGATGTCTTTTCCTTCTCTATGCACTCCTCTGTCATAGGGGTGATCACCTAAGCTTGGGCTGCCTTTACTTCTTCCTTACATTGACAGCCACTGCTTGACATGTTATAATCATGCATGCAGAATCCTTCTCTTCTCATGTGCAAAGGTCTAACTGAACAATAAAAACCTTCAGTCAGTCCTTCCACCTCCCAGGCACTGGAAAAAAAATAAATGAGCAATAACCATTTTCTCAGAATCAATTTCTGAAATGATTTTTAGTTCTTAATAAGAAGTAAATATAAAGTTTAGAAACTTTATATTTAGAAGAAACAGTAATACGTAATGCAACTTATTTTATTTATATGTGACCCACTATATGTTAATTAATATGTACTATTTCCAGGATAAAGATAATGTTGTTTTAGTTCACGTAAAGTTCCTATAAAACATTGTACAAAACTGTGTCAAAATTGAAAAATAATCTAGAAAGGTCAAAGTCATCACATGTAAAATTATTCCACTCCTCCAGTTTATATTTAAGGTATTCTTTTCAGTTTGCAACAGGACCCACCATTGAACACACCTTTCAAATTCTAGTATCAGCTAATTCTCCCTCATCTTCCATTTCTGCACTTTTACCCTTTAGTTCTCTTTCTGATTAGCAGTGTCCCTCCTGTTCATCCTTATTGTCTAACTGATCTCTCCTGTCTCCCTCTACTTCCCTGGATATTTAATATTTCTGGATATGGTCAGATCTAGTTTTTGAGAGATCCCAGAAAAAAAAAAAAGAAAAAAGCTTGGTTCAATGTCAAAGACTTCACATTGAGAATGCTTTACCATCAACCTCCTCCTGTTTATCACCATGAAGGGGCTTTTAACTGAAGTACCTCAGGTGACTTCAGCTGTGCAGGAAACACAAGAAGAGACAGTTTGTTTCTTACTTAGATGAGTACCAAACCGTTTAAAAAGTCATTTAAAAGGTCAAAACAAATGACTCTCTGCATGAAGTGCTGCTGAAGAAGTGGACTGGAGTGTTCTACCCCATCTCCAAATTGTAAGTGGTTTGAAGGAGTGCCCCATGTAGGAAGCATTGCATTAATCTCCATTCGAGGTAACAGGCGTAGGGAAAATGAGGGTTGTTTCCTTGCCAGATATTCAAGTAAACCCGCTTGACAGCCACTGTTGAGAACCCAGTATGACTGGGTAATGGAATTCTGCCCCCAGGGTAACTCACAACAGAGATGAAAAAAGCACCAGGCATTGCATCAGCACTCAAATCAACGTATCTGTAGAAATAGTTCAGTTTGATTTCTTTTTGGCTACTTGCATCACAAGCATTTAAGTACAAGCTAATCCTGTAATTCTTTCATGTTAATATTTTTAATCATGCATTAATTTATATTGGACTTTGTTACTTTTCTCTTTGATGTTTTTCAAGTTCTTCCCATTAAGCCTAGATTATTCTTTCTTGTTATGTTCTACTTTTTTTATTTGCTTATTACCTTATTTCTCTTTGTTCCCCTAAATCATTCCCTTTCACTTCTTTCATTTCATTTGTTGTAATTTAGTTTAATCTATTTCCCACTCCCAGTCCATGCATTTTTTCCCCTTTACTATCCATTCAGTCACCAAGACTATTCCCTTCTAATAGTTCCGCACATAGTAATAGTTTCCCATTCCCATCCTAGTTCATTATGTATATTTTCAATAATGTATAATGCATTCCTTTTCAATTCCAAATCTTAACTATTTTAGTTTATTCTCAAGTAGTTGAGACTGAGCAAGAAAAGAAGTTAATTGCATTTCGCTGGAATTAGAATACAAATAACTCAGAAAAACTTGGAACGGCAAAAGTCATAAAATGGAAAGAAGTTAAATGAGGCAAGAGATGGACTAGAAAGTAGTAGTGGGTAAAACTGAGTACACATTTGTACGAAAGAGCTGCACAAATATCTGGAAAAGTGACTGAACTAGAAATAAACCAGGGAATCCAGTCCAATGAGCTAGAAAAGGAAAGGAGTAAACACAGTCCAAATGCAAACTGAGAGAACAAAAAGATATCCACAGGAGAGGGACTAAACCTGGTGAGATAAGGGACAAAAAAAAAAGGTTTATTATCTTCAATTCCCATTGTGAGAAGTGTTTCTGTTTACTACTTAGAGAGGGATAGCTCTGCAGCTCAGTGGAGGGAAAATGCTTTATTACAAATATATTCAATGTGCAATTAGAACTGTGGCACAGCTAATGGCAACATAAGCATCAGCCTATCTGAGGAGCAGTTGTGTTGTTGCTAGAATGGGCATAGGAGGTATTTCAGCTTATTTAGAAAAAGATTCTTGAACATTGGATTATTCTTTGATCTTGTTCCTATCAGCTATATTGTGAAATTTGGCTTTTCTTCAAACTGCAGATAATTTGGCTGTCATAAACTGGCAGCATAGTTTTGATTACATTGTTACAATAAAAGGGTACCCAAATTGGTTTCAATGGAATTCTGACACCTGTTTGTTAAATATTTTTAAGTATCTGCATTGAACCAGAAGCCTGAGAAATATTTCAATTGACTCTGACTCACAAATCTGTAAAAAAAGTAAAACTAGCTGCTACTGTAGTAATATTGTCTCCAGTAGTTATATGGGCTGCATTGTTAGAAGGTGCTCTGTGTATCTGTTTTAAATATAATCAGGTAGGAAATGCAAGGAAGGTGCAAAACTGACCCAGAAATATCCTTAGTGTGTTCAGTTTACAGACAAACCACTGAAACATTCAAGTTGCTAAAATTTAAATTGTACAGTGTTGGACATAACCGTCAGGCCAAGCAACAGTAATGTGTTCTTGTGACTAAGGTGGCTGGTTAGAGGTAACCTTGGCTGTATTAGGAGGAGTGTTGCTCATAGGTGAAGGAACACAATCCATCCCTCCACTCAGTACTGGTGTGGTAACACCTGGGGTGCTGAGTCCAGTTTTGGGCTCCCCTGTACAAGACAGATGTAGGTATACTGTAGAAAGTCCACAAAGGACCTTAAAGTTGATGGACTGGAGAATCTTGCATGTGAGGAAAGGATGAGAGCTGGAGGAGAGAAGGCTTGAGGGGTCTTATCAAAGTATATAATACCAGAGGGGGAAAGCACAAAGTTGACAGAGACAGGTTCTTTTCAATGGTGCCCATGACAGCGCTGACCAAGCACTGGCACAGGTTGTTCAGGGAGGTTATAGAGTTTCTACCCTTGGAGATATTCAAAAGCCTTCTGGAACAGTCCTGGGCAACCAGCTCTCGAAGACCCTGCTTGAGGCAGAGAATTCAACCAGGTGACCTCTAGAGTTCCCCACCAACCTCAACAATTCTACGATCAGCCTTGTTGGCTTCTGGAAAAATGCTATTGAGGATCTGGGCTCTGCACTGCAGTGGAAACAACTTCTAGGCAATACTTCAACCTGGATCTGAAGTCTGAAGCAAGGACTGTAACAAGAAAACCATTTTTTTTCTTTTTATCTCGAGTTTTCTTCTCATGTTGAGTTTGCTGAAGACCTGCTGCTTGTCTTTATTTTTAATTAGTATGACTGGGATTTCTACAGGATAAAATCATCATCATGGCTAGGCTTTGCGAACGAAGATTTGGGAAAGGATAAAATACAGTAGGGCAAACAAAATTCTGTACCCTTGTTCTACTATGCTATGAGCATTTTGGCTGTATCTAGAATATTTCACTACTTAGTGTAAAAAGGAAGTTAATTTCTTTATTGCAAATTCCTCATAAAGTTATACATTTCACTTACTTAAAACGTTTCAAAAGAAAAAAGTTTCTTTTTTTCCCCCCTTTTTTATACTAATAGTGTTTCTAAGTTAACCATCAATAAATAGTGTTTTTATACAAAATTGAGAATTTCTACATGGTGATATCTTTATGTCTATATCGACACCCTTGGTTGTTAGTTCACAACCAGTCCTTCTGTCACAATCTTATTGCTTTTCAATTGATCTGAGAGCAGGAAAGATTGAAAGAGGAGAGGGAAAAAAGAAAAATCTGAAAGCAGCAGTAATCATGCTCATGATGCCTTACATCTGGGGAAAAAAAGTAATGAAGCACCTCTATTAGATGTGACACTTAGGTTCACCATATCTCTGTTACACAAAGTACTATTTAGACATCAGCGACACAATGGTAAACACTTTCCTAAAAGAAGCAAAAGCTTGGCCCACACTGCCAGGATTTTCAAACTAAGTAGTTTGAAAATGTGGGTAAGTTTTGGAAAGGTTCAAGCCAAAACTTGGGCTTCAGTGCATATAAAGTAAAAATTCAGGTACGTACTGCGGTCTTGGACCAAAACTTTATCTTGAGTTGGCTGACAGGAAGACAGGTTCATAATATGTTTTGGTGGTTTTTTTGTTTTTCTTTGGGGGGAGGTTGGGTTTATTTTTGTTGTTGTTGTTGTTGTTGTTTGGTTTTTTGTTTGTTTGGGTTTTTGTTCTTTTTCTCCCCCTCAGACAAAAGATTAATCTAAATTTTTCTCATCTATTTCTACAGTAGCTTGTAAAAAAGGGAGAAGTTAAATAATCTCAAGACTTGTCAAAATCCTCCCCCTCACTACCACTTACTTAAAAAAAAGTGCTAGTTAAATTTGAGCATATTGCTAAAATTATAAATAAGCCAGAAAATAGTCACTCTTCTCTATGCCTTTCCCAGAGAAATCTCCAAAGTGCACAAACTTTAATGAAGATATGGTGTATTCCTGAGCAGAGAACCTACTGGTAAGATGTTGCAAAGCAAGGATATCATATATAGCTTGCTGTGATTTCTAACCAGCTGTGGGATTTCATAAACTGCACCTACAGAAGAACACTGTTTAGGATTCTGAAGAAAATACTTAGATGTAGAATAGTGAGAGGACAGCTGCTGTAATGTGATGATTTCGGACCAGTTTTGGGAATAGAACTGACTGCATTTGAACTTGTTTGGCTACAGTCTAAAATGTTTATTCATTTCAGCTCAGCTGCACTTTTGGGAGGAGTTTGGTTACATGCCCCAAAACAACTGAACCACAGAAGCATAGTGGAAGTCAGAAAATTCATATGGAATAAACACCATTTAAATGAGTCTGTAGGCAGGTTGTGTAGCCACCAGAATGGCATGGAAAGTCAAATCCCTCAAACTTTGGACAACAGCAATGTGTAATTTATGAAAAATAAAATTAAAAATTCCTCACTGGGCCTCTGAAAAGTGGTTTTGGAGTCCAGAACTTTATCTAATGGTACTGTGGGAAATGGGGAGATGTCTCTTGTGCCCACCACTGACCAGTTCTCTTTGGCCTGTGTGTCAGAGAAATTGCATCATCCTCAGCAGAATTGCTCGGCAACAGCTGGTCTTAAAATTGTGGATAGATTTTTGAATTTTCTTTCCTCACTTTTGCACAGGTGAAATACTATATTTTGTTTGAGAGATATTATAGCTTCAAGATTCAGTTATTTTCAGCTGTGCTGTTGAAATAACCATGAAATAAACTCAAGAAAGGCAAAAAAATACTTTGATATGGAAGTACTGAAGAATATAACTTCACATGACCTGCTAAGGTCTCAGAAGTGTGAACATGAGTTTTGTTCAGGTGAGGAAGTGCAGTCCTCAGCTTCCAGACTTAACTTTATAGTCCTGGTCCCCTTATCTTCCCACCAGATCTTAGGATACCTAATACAGGGTTGGTACTTACCCCATGGCTCTAATAGGAACAATGAGGAGTTTATCTGTGATCAGATAGTTTTCAGAAAATTTAGTGCTCTTTATTTAAGAGTGAAAAAAGACACCCTAGATATTCATATCACAAAGCAATCTCTCTGCAGTTATTGCACATCAGCAGCCATAGTACAGGCAAAACGGAGTCACTTTTTCTCTAGTCTGTGTTGCCAGCTTTTCCCACTTCGCCTCTGATATGGGCTGACCTGTTTTTAGTCCTTTCACCAACTTCTGTGTGGTGCTTTTTAAATTGCAGCAAACTGTTTCCCCAGTCTGAGGGAAGGACTGTTTTATCTCCTTCGCCTTCCCGCAGCAATCCAGGATATCAAAGCTACATATCTCATTTGTAGCAGTGATACATTTTGCCAAAATCATACATACAAGGTCTCTGAGTAAAATTCAGAACAATAATCTTCAGTGTTCGTGTTTACAAAGGCTCACCTGTCAAAAGCATAAAAAAATAGCTTTTAAAAACTAATGTAGTGTCAAAAGTTAGGATTTTCAGCACTGAAAGAATGAATTGGTTTAAGAGTTTACAGCATTTCAGGAAAATTGCAACACCTTTTTGTGCATGGTGGGTTGAAAATACTGGACAGAATATTGGCCCCACTTGATTTTGTTAGTTTGCAAGAATGACAGGTGAATGATTATCAATCGATATGTTCATGTTTAGGTTTCCCATTAATACCCATGCAAAGTGTTCTACATGATTCTGTGTATTCCTCTCTTTCCTAAGCTCTTTAGAGCTCTTCCAGAGGTGCTGACCTACCAGGCAATGAGCTGAATTTAGGCCCTAAGCGAATATGTAACTCATTCACAGAAGGTATTTTGGTCAAGGTTGTGAGCTAGTCATCATCTGGGTTACAATGTGGCCCCAAAATATCACTTACTATGACAGATGGTAAAGGGGTAGCTTCCACATTTAGCACTATGTAAAACTGTGATAGAAATCTTCTCTAGTGAAACTGAAAGGTTTAACTGCACCCTTCAGAAAAAAAAATGACATTTATATCTTGTCTGCTGTAACAGATAATAATAGTTACTTGTCTGTTACTAGCTGACAAACCTGATTTGCAAGACAGCTCTTTTCACGAGTTTCCCTAAATCAGCTGCTTACCCTAAGAGAAATTGTAATGATTTTACTACTGTGGGGCAACAGAGGGGAAATGACATGATGACTTTCTGCTGCATGAGGTCAGAACTGAGGAAGAGTCACAATATTTTTCTAATGCCAAGTTCAAGTGGCAAACCTGTAACCAGGTTTTGGTCTGCATTATGTGCACCACAGTCAGTTCTTAATCAGCTCATTTCTTTTGGGTTGACGTATCTAAACAGTAGTCTTCTTTTCACATATAATTTTAGAGCATTCATATTTGTACTACATTCCAATCCCTATAAGGACACTAGACTGGGGATTGAATTCACTACTTAGTACCATCTTATCTTCCATTTATGCAAGTTTTCAACTGAATTTACCTATGTCAACAAGTAAATAAGGATTCTAATAACTTCTTTTAATTTATAATGTGCTGTACTGAAATAAGATATTTTTTTTTTGTAGTGAGATGAACAAGGATAGTTTGTTGCAGCACAAGATTAAAGAAAAAAATGAAGTAAAATAAAACTTTATAGAATTATAGAGTCATAGAATCAGCCGGGTTGGATGTGACCTCTGAGGTCATCAAGTCCAACCTTTAGTCCACTACTGGTGTGATTACCAGACCATGGCACTAAGTGCCATATTCAGTCTCATCTTAAAAACCTCCAGGGATGTTGAACCCACCATCTACCTCCCTGGGCACCCCATTCCAATGGCTGATTACCCTCTCTGTAAAGAATTTCTTCCTAATATCTAACCTAAACCTCCTTTCACACCTCTTCAACATACCTGATTACTGTTTAAAAAAAAAGATTAAAAATAAACGATTGCCAATGGCTGTCCAATTGATAACATAGAGATACGTGACTTTAATTTTTAAATAATTTTAAGTAAAAGGAAGATTGTAATGTTTAACTGTTATAACCCCACTACTGCCATATTAGTGACAGATATTTTTACATTACATTATAAAAATAAATCAATATAATGAGAGTTGTTACTCTACCAAGTGTAGTTCAGTGTATGCGCAAGAAACTGCCTCTCACCTTCTCCACTGTAGTGCTGCAGTGCAGCTGCTGAACAAACAGAAGCATCCTATGTCCCCTGCCCTTTTTACACCACTTCCTGCACCCTCAGTGTGTTCAAACTAGCTTTCATAGTTGTTATTAATCTTTCACAATAATTACAAAAATGTACTACAGTTGTCGCCTAGGAATAAGCGGCTCAGGCATGAGGCATGGTAACAGAAATGTAATCTTTCAGTAGCTGCTATGTGACAAAGTAATTGTCTCAAAACTGATTTGCTACTTGAATCCCAACCCTCCAATTTTGATGCTTTATTTAGAGTTTAACTTACTATTTCTATTCTGCACAGAAACTGCTTCCTCACTCCCTGGTTTGTGGAAAAAAGGAGAAAAAAACCCAATCATCAGACAAATCCATCACAATTTCCAGAGGCCCTTATGTTCAAGGAGGTGAATTTAAAGAAGATGATACCCTTATTTCTATATTTTAGTAAGTGAATACTAAGAAAAAAATGTGTTCCCAACTCTCTCTTTCTCCTGGTATGTATTTGTAAATAGTAATTGCTTACCTGATTTCACTTTTCCCCTCTCCCTTTCCCACCAACCCTCATCTTATTTTTTTCGATTTTTTTTTTTTTTTTTTTTTGCTAGACTCCCGTAAAACAATAATCTTCACAGCAACAACAGGGTTTTGCTGTCATTGTTTATGGTATCCCACAAAATATCACAGAAGAGTCTTAGGAAGAATGATACAACGCAGATATTTAGTCTTATGATGTAACTGAAACAACAAAACTGTTGTTTTGGTTTTTGTGCCTGAAAACATTCCATCTTGTCCGTATTCTCTCTCCAAACTGAAGCAAATGCCACAATGTGCCTGGTTCTGTTCAGGATTTATTCAGGAAGAAGAGCATCTTTATCTGGTAATCTGGAGCCTCTGCTGAGTGGGTGTGAAAAGAACAATTTCAGGTTTTATCCTCAAACGTTGAGATGTTTGTACTGTACCAGCCTTAACTCGGTTGAGAACACTTTAGGATGTTTGCCCCAAAAATTACTTTTGCTGTCATGTCTTATTAACCGTCTTTACTGCAGCTGTTCTCTGTGACACTGGCCTGGTAAACAGTACTAAGCTTACAGGTCCTCTTACATCCCATTGCATCTGCTTCCTTAGAAGTAGAAAGACAGAACCCACTTACTGACTATGTTTATTTTACTGTTATGTAAAATGCAGCTTGAGATTCAGTCCTCAAAAGATACCAAAATATTTAAACATTATTTTAAGTCATGTTAAGTATGTAAAATCCTATATCTATTACACATAATAGATGTAAATATTAAGTGAATAAAAACCTCAAATATTAAGTCAATATAGTAAACATGAAATTAATAGAAAGAATAATAAGAAGAAAGTAAGGATACAGACTTCATGATATGTTACCAGTGCCATGTCTGAAATAAATGCTGAAAATACCACAAATTTCTTGCAAGATGGTTTCTAATGCAAAACCTAAGCTAAAGTTCTGTGTGTGTAAGAGGTAAAATCTCTTTCTATCTAAGGGAAAACTGACATAATTCCCTCAGAATTTTAATGGGTACTGAAATACCTTAGTTTTCTTGGAGTAACCATAGTCACAAGTAGTCTTTTCTGAAAATATTATTGAAATGGCTTCAGTTATCATTCTTTGTGAAATATGACTTTCCTCTATAGGTCACCTAGAGTTCTTTAAGGTACTCTGGTTTTCACTATGACTTCATTTGCAGTTGTTGGATAACTACATACTAAAAATACAATTCATAAGTTGTTTTCCTTTTATAAACTTTTACTGAATAACAACAGCAATGAAGAAAAAAAAAATCCAGAGCAAATTTAAGACTCTTTTATTTTCTTTAGTACTGTTATATAACTTATCTTTTCTAACTTCACACTATTCATTCTACCTCCCTCTGACCATTTCTGCAATTCTCCTATTTCTTTGTTACCCAGTGAAACAGAATGTGTTTATGCTTTCCCATGGAAGGTGGCTTTTTTTCCCTCTTTTTCCCAGAGAGCAGTAACCCATTGCTACATGATATGAACTTCATTATTACACTGAGTTAACTCAAAGAGTCTTATGAAGAGCAGATAACATGGGATTAAAATAGTTGGAGTTTTATAATATACAAATGTGTTCATACAAGAATATATATCTCTTTATATGTCTTAGTGTTTTAATTTCATAGTAATTTATGTATATTAAAAGTTTCCAAAGGAATTCTACACTTTGTTGAGCAATACAAAAATCTCTGAAGAATGACTTATTAAATGGATAAAAATTCAGAGTCTACAAAGTGTTCTTAGCATCCCTTTGCACAATGTTGTGACTTCAAAATTTCCCCTTTTATTTTTACTTTTTCATTCCATATAACTTCTCTGAGAGATTAGTAAGTAATGATGCAATTTTATAGAATATCAAGAATATTACTGTTGTGGATGCAAAATCATTATTTCTAAATGTGTTTTGGTTTACAGATTGTAATGAACTTTTGTTCTTAATATTATGTTTGCATATTTCTAAATGTGTTTTGGTTTACAGATTGTAATGAACTTTTGTTCTTAATATTATGTGTGCATATTTGAAATACACTGCAAAATGTTATTAGGAAAGGGGCTGTCATTAGAATTTATGTTAAAAGAAATTGGTATCTTTTTGCATCTAGAAACAGTCTGGATGGTAGCAAAACAGGAAAAATGGACAGACTGGTGCTCTTACAAGTCACATTAAAAAAACAAATCTTAAAATATCTTGTAGCTGAGAAACACAGGTAAATAACATGAACTGCTGGCAGGTTGGAGGAGAAGGTCCAATTCCAGGTACCACTGTTATGACACATGGATGCTGTGCTGACTTAGAAATATCAGCTTCTTATGGAATCCCATTCTGTTGGGTCAAAGTTTTGTGTTGGTCAAGAGTCCTTAAACCTGCATGCTACACAACACTAGCATGAGAGTTTCACTTAATCTCTTTGTGAGTTGCATATAGTTAGAATTTCAAGCTGCACCCCAAGTTATAATAGTTAATACAGTGTATTTAAAGACTAGATTATGGCTAAGAACTCAAAAGTAAAGAGAACACTGAGGGAACACTGGTATTTGCAAACTAGACAATCAAATTAAAAATATATAATTTCTTTTTTCGGCTTTTTTTTGAACTTAAACTTTTTTTCTCGAACTTGAATAGTTATGTTTCTATATGAATTTATCTGTAATACTTATTGTTAGTAAATATTCAAGATTTGGCTTATTTTGAACAGATATGAGTAATATATTAATTGGATGAATACAATTCCTTAACCAGATTTTCAGGGCCAAGAGCGCTTCATCACTGACTTACCCCGAATATTTCCTCAAGATTTCTACTGCTATAAATTCAGTCCCCAGACTACACATTGAAAATTAACACAAAGCAAACCAGTTTATTAAATTTAAATTATATCCATGACGAGTATTGATCCTCTATTCAAATTAGACAGTTTCTTTTCTATGAAAATATTGTTGAACTCAAATACATTGATAGCAGGAGTAGATTATTAGCATTTTTTCAAACGTGACAAATGAAACAAGACATGTTTGAGGCAAAAGAGAAATTCTGTTATGTCTGAGGATGTGGGATTTCTGTTTCTTCAATTTCTTATTTTTTTTTGTGATAGAATGTCCAGGATGGATGATAGAATGTAGAAATTTATGATATCTGAGTACTGTTGTAACAAATTAGCCAACTTAAACCTTTTTCTTGTGTTCACATTGCTATTTTTCAAATTAAGAACTGCAGTACAGATAAGAGACTTGACTATCTAAAGGTTGAAAAGACAAGAGTAAAAATTTTCCGTTGCATTATTTCAACTATTATAGTCTTCCTTTCAAATATGAATATCCTCCCTCTCTTTCTCAGTTTGTTGTATTTTCAGCTTCATTACACTTCTCAACAGGGGTGAAGACACAAAGAAGAGATGAGAATTTGGGATCTCATTCATGTACACAATGTCCTGAAAGTGCACAGATTTTCCTATGAGATACATAGAATCCCCAGGCAGGGCTGATAGGCAAAGTAGATATTACCACGTTTTTGTCACCTGCTGAGAACCAGCCTATCTTCTTTCCTGTCTCTCATTTTCTCATAATATAGTTTGAAAATGGCTACCAGACCCATGCAATTTTCTCTATGTTGGATAGCTTGTGATGCTATCTGTATTTCAGATGGACAGTCTGCCATACTGGTAGTAGAAATGGTTACTGACATCAAACAATACAATAATAACTGAAGTTCTATTCAGTGTATCTTCCATTATGTAAAAGAGTGCCATTCCTTCTCAGTTGATTTCAGAGCTTTCCAGTTCCCCCAAAGCTTGCATGAATACAAATAAGACGTACTCTTATCTCTTCAGAGAATAAAAGTCTAGGGAATTTATTTTCTTTTTAATCTTTGAACTAGTGAAGACAACATTACTAAATCAGAATTTCCCATTCGGTGCCCCAGACAAATATTACACTGACATCTACTTAGAATTGGCTGTATACAGAAGTTAAGAAATAAAGCCGTGAGGAAACAAGTGTTCGATTAGTTTTGTCTCTGCTATTTTAAAAATTAATTTCAAAAGAATACAAGACACATATTGCAATGCCATGTGTAATACACCAAGGCTAACAAACCTTCAAAATAGGGATTATAGTTGTTATTCATTCCATGAAAGTGTGGAGCATACACTTACATTTTCTTTTAACAGAAGAGCGGTTTTCTAATATCCTTTCTTATATGCATTGTAACATTTACCAGGTACCACTGCACGAGCAAGGTTGTTACTGAGTTTCAGACTTATTAATTCCCCTTGCCATCCCCACCTCTCAAACACAGAGGAACTTGCTTGGGAACTCAGACCCAAGGTCATTTGAAATATTTGCTTAAGAGCAACTTGTTTGATTAGACTTTTACTTGATTACTTTCACATATTTGACTAATGCTTTATGAAATATTTGATGGGCTATATAAAGAGTTTTAGGATAGGTTGCATTCATGTGCAAAGATTCCCTGTGATAAGGAAAGGAAGGGCTCCTTGAAATGAACAAAGCTTTACACAGGTCCCAAGCAATACACATCCTTTCTCCCCCCTAAACAAATTTATTGGGTTTCAGCTCCTACCTGGAAATGGCCCTGGCAGAGTTCTGGAGAGGTGCAGACCACACTGTGAAGTTTGAAATTCATTTACATGAGTTGAAAACTTTTCCAGACACATAGTCATAGAAGCAAACAAGTGTTTATTGCTGTACTGATCACCACTGACACTTTGTGATACTTATCAAATCTACAGGCAGCAAGTTCTTTGTATTTCAGGTAGTATTATTACTGATTGATTTTGTATATGAAAAACTGGCTGACATTGAAGATACTATAACACAGAATGTATGTAGTCTGTTCTCCAGCTTGGCCTGTCACCTAAGAACTTTGAACTCTTAAAATAGATAAAGGAGATATAGCAGAGGTATATATCTATACGCTCTTTTCTGTGTTGCCAATGGATTAATATACTTCTATTTAGCTCAGAAATCTGCATAAAGGAAGCTAACACAATATTGTTAATTTTTTTTAGGATTTGTAGATAATTAACATTTCAAAATTTAGCAGAATATAATCTGAAAACTCCCAGTGTAATATATAAGGCATCCTAATATGTTTCAAAATACTGATGGCAAATCGACTTACTTTACAAGAAGTTTTGTTCTGTAAATAAACTTGAAGATTTTCTTCATGAGAACATTATTATTTTGGCAAATTTTGATGCTCCGAGCTGCTTTTGTCATTAACACCATGACCACACTTGAGAAAAAACTTACATATTATTGAAAAAGCGGTTATTCCTTACCAGCTGTACTTCCCAAATAACTGAAACAATTACAGTTATTTACCAATGTTAATTTTTTTTTTCTAAGTGTGCAACTAAGTATATATTGGAAAATACAAAATTTGGCAGAATAGGATAACACAGTTGTCCTTATGGGCTTTGGACAGCTGGTTTTGTTTGGTTTTTTCTCTGAACTGATGAAGAACTGAGTGAATTATGTAACTCATAAAAAAAAAGCTAATAAACCTTTTATGCTCCCCCAATGTGTATTTCGCTTAAGTAACTCACTGAATAGAAGTGTGTTTTAGAAATGGTTTGGGATTTCACTATAACTACTTTTCATATACCTCTGGCTGTGTTCATTTCTCTAAGAAACACTTATGGAATAGTAAAAGAAAAATAATACATTAGAAAGTAGAAAATATCTGAAAATTACCAACCTTATTTTTCTACTGCAGTCCTTTGTCTCAAAAAAAAAAAAATATTTTCCACAGCTTTTTAGGTGATATTTATAGATAGTTAGACTATAAGTAAATATTATTTTCTATAAAAAATAAGCCTTGATGTTCTTTAAATTTCATGTGGAGGACTTCAATACTGAACTTTATTGGGTCACTGCTTCTGGAGCAAGGATACACAGCTTACATAGCAGCCTACAGTAACTTTGGATAGACAATTGTGAGAAATAAATATTTCTTCAGGGGACTTTTTGTCTGTTGGCTTGGAGGGTTTTTTTTGCTATGAAACAGTATTCTGGAGATGATTTGCTGGAAAGAATGAAAGTGAAAATTTAGGGTAATATGCATGGATCTGATAACTTCACTGTAGTAAACATGACTATGCTTGTTGATATGTAAGCAATTAACATGATGTTTCTTTTTTTGAATATTTTTCATTGACAGCTTTATCACTGATGTTATTTCAGGAAGAAGGTATTTGAGAATTTGAGGGAGAAGTTTGACAGGAGAGCACAACGTGACATATGCAAGAGAGGATTTGAAACCAACCACAAAATTGCACTCTACAAGAATCACTCCAGGGGAGTGACTTTTTTTTTTTTTAATAAGGCTGGATGCACTGGATTTGCAGAGGGAAAAAAGAAAGGGAAAAAAGTCTATAAACTGAGAGGATAAGAGGTTAGGGTTTTATCAGTGTTTTAAAATATAAATTTTGCAGAATTAGGTCTGTAGATTGTCTATCTAGGTTTCACAGCAGTATAATTGGATAATATAGTCCTAATATGTCAGCAAGGAAAAAAGTTGAAGATCTTTTAAAACATTTCTGTGGGCTCAGCAACAACAGTCAGTGTACTCAAAGGTAATAGAATTTTAAATGGAAAGTAAATACTAACACATTTATTTGGCATGAAAGTGGCAAAGCACAGCCTCCAAGTTATTCATGTCTATCAAAATAAGGCCAAAGATTAAAAAAAAATGGTGTTTTCTCAAATATACTCAAGCATACTCAAAATCAGTTCCATGTTTGAAGCAGAACATGAAGAAATATCTTCTTCTTCTTCTTTACAGGTAGATGATAACCAAAATCAGAATCTTCACATGACAGTAGGACAGCACACGCTGAAAGGATGATGTTCAGCTTTCTCTAGAGGGAGAAGGAGACTCTTGACTAGTTATCTGCAGATAGAAGAAGAAGCTAAAGAAATCACAAACTGTGTTTTGCACACTTCATTTATTTCAGTAGTTAAAACTAAACTCTAAAATGCAACAGAATTTCAGTACAAAGTTACTATAATATCAGCACAATGCTTGCATGCAATGGAGTGGCTATGAAATATTTCCAAGTATCTCTTAATAAAAGTCAGGCCCACAGAAAAATAACCAAAAGTTACAAAAAAAAACCCCAGTAAAAGACGTGAAGGGCTTCTAAACATGTATAGGCAATTTTGTGCAGACTCAATCTATTTCTATATTTAAAGCTATTTTTCTTTAATGGCTTTAAATATAGAAAGTCTTCTCCTTGTTACCTCCATTACAAAGGACTATATGTAAATATGTTAACTGGTAATTCAGGTAACAGCCTCTGCCTGTCACAGCATCCTGATCCTGTATCACACTCATACCTTCATTCACCTCCATTTATGTTTTTGGTGAAGGAATTTCAGACATTTACAGCGTAGGGAAGCCTCAGTGTACTCTGTCCACATCCCTGAACTTCACAAACAGAAAAATAAGATCCTGGAACCCACAATGAGATACACGTGTGTATGAGTACACATACTGCTTGTTCTAGAAGCTGTTATGGTGAGTAAACATTCTCCGAGGTTGTCCTTGACGGAAGCAGCCCTGATGCAAATATTAGGAAACAAATTAGTGAACAAATTTCCCAAATCCATAGGAATCCTTACATTCTGTATCAGCAATCTTGACAAGTGAATTCTTGGTTTCACAACCTCCAGTTATCCTTATTGAAAAAACTTAAATGAGCTAGAGGGAAAAGTAAGGGAGAAATGCACCTAGTTCTTACTGAGTCCACCAAATAACATGACTTTTCTCTGCTTTGCCCCTTCCCTTGTCCATACTCCAGCAAGGTCAGCTAGCTGTCAAGCTATGTGCATACATCAGTCTTTCAGTCCTCAGTTCAACTCTACTGCAGCACAATAAAGTGCAACACAGAGTTGTCAGCTGCTGTAATGAAAGCAACACTGGTTTGTAATTGGAATACTATAACAAATCTGATGCCTTTTGGAGGATGCCTTTATGTTTGACAAGCAACTTAAGATTGCATATGGAAGGTAAATATCTTCCAGGAAATTTGTATTTAAAATACATCTAAATATTTATACTATTGCCAGTTTTGGTAACTGTTAACATTTTAAGTTCTTCTAATTGATCTCTATAAATTCTTTAACAAATTTTTAAGCAACTCAGAGATGACTTTAAGTGTTTGGATAACAGTAGTTGTAACAGCAAGAGAAATGCTTACTTATGTTTTTTGGTTTCTTTAATTAAACCATGGACTACTGCATTTTCCTACAATGAGATAACCCCATAACAAACTTTCTTTAAAAAGAAAGAAGTAAATTATTTTATCAGTCTTTAAACTTTTATTTCCTCAGTTCAGTCTCTGTTGGCTATGCACTTCACTCATAGTCAAGTGCTTCATTCAAGGGTATTATAGGGAACTACTCAACAATATTTATTCCATTATTTGTTCACTAAGTGCTAATTTGGAAGATGTGAAGGACTGTAGCTTTCAGCCATTAAAAGTTTCCTCTAAGCTATTTTATCTTTGTTTTTTGTTATTCTTTTCAATATTTTCAGTGCAAAGCTCTTTTCATATTAAATTCCTTAGGAGGGGATTTTTCAAAGTATAAAAGCTCAAATTTCTCTCCTGTATGCCCAAGTCATTTACTGTCCTGAAGACTCTCTAGGGTACCTCTAAAGGAGTGTTCTCCTAATCTCTCTCTTCCCCACAAAGTCCCTTTCATTAGAGAAGTGTCAGGCTCATCTCTGCCTGACATTTCTGTGGTCAGTAGAAGTGCGAGGAATCTCTTGCTCCTACACAAAAATTGTATTGTGACCAGTGTTCCTGCCAGGCTGTGAAGGCAGGTTCAAGAACCTGTCCCAAGACCCTAGAGGCACACTCAGATCTCCCTCACCAGCCCATGGCTTGGGACTCTACGTCAGCCCCAGGGGCCATGAGCCCCTGCCTCTGTGCCACTGCAGGAGTGCCAGTGCCCGGGGAGGTGTGGGACACCTCGTGCCCCCCAGCTGCCCTGCTCCTGACTAGGGCAGTAGTACAAGCTGTGGCTGGGAGATCCTGTCCTGGAGGGTCCCAACTCTCCTGGCCCAGGAGAGCCCCTGGCCCCATTGTGCCCTGACAACCTCTGCTTTCAATGGTGAGCTCTCTCTTTCTACGTTTTGAACACAATTATACTTCTTTGTTTGTTTTTGGTTTTTGTTTTTTTTTTTAATTATTTAAACAGAAAATACCACAGCACTGAGCAGAGCAGGGGAATTTGTTTTCCCCATTGCAGAAGGGCTCTGTGCTCACCACTGTTTTGCACTACATCAATCATGTAGTCAATTAAAACTATATATGACATATGGATTTATTCTGAAGGATCACAAAAGTTGTCTGCAAATTGCAGGCTACTGGGCATTCCCATAACCCCTTGATTTTAATGGCTGTTCTTCACCAAGCAGTGAAACAGCCTTTTATTTATCTGTATATTTAGTCTACACTAAGCTACGATTCTTCAAACAACCATAAATAGGTTTGGATTTTATTCCTTCTAAAATAAGAAAACATGTAACTATTTCAAGAAATTTAGTAATAAGTTATTGTGTGAGTAGTCCATTAGGGAAAGGTGTTTCATATGGAGTTGAGTTAGAAAGAGTTATTCCTGTCCTTAAATCCAAAATACACAATGTCTTCAAAGCATCAATTAAAAGCAGCTGAAGGAACAGATAAAGACACAAAGGTCCATTGGAAGAGAGTTTTATACTAACTGAACATGAACAGCCTATTTTCTTTTCTGCTTAAACAGGCTTTTATATTTGAACAACCCGATCAAAAGCCAACTGACTGAGTGCCAGTTCAACAGCTTTAGAGCGTTCTGCCATCTGCGAATGAGAGTCTGTCAGCATTTTTAATCTCAGTGCACGGTCTGGGAAGGCAATACATCCCCTAATGACAGCTACACTGGAATGACTTGTGGCTTCCTCCTCCTACAGCAAAGTGGAATTATGAATCTGAACAACAGGCTAGAAAGCATTTTATTATGTGGTCATGAGTGTCACTTTCCATGAGGAACAGAGTGGTAATTTAGTGTGTTAAATTATCACTTAGTGAAATGACATGTAACAATGAGCTCTGAACTAACCTTAATTGAAATGATCTCAAACTATTCAGTGCTTTAGTGAGGGTCTGTTTGTGTATGGGCATACACTTGTAAAATATTTATGTTTAAAATCCATTCACATCTGGACCTTGGTCCTGATGATCCTCGTGGTGTCAGAATTCCACGCTCTTCCTGGTAAATAAGAAAAAAAGGAAAAAAAAGAGAAAATCCAAGTATTAAGATCTATTTAAGGCTGTAAGAAATTAATAAAATATGAAAATAATAAATAATATCCTCTCACAGAAGCATCTAGAATTTTAGCTAGAAAACTACACGTTACCTAAAGCAAATGTCAGTGGACTCTAACATACAGCAAAACCTATCTCAATTGTGAGTATATTTGAGTTCTGAGGACAAGACAAAAAGTCAAAAGCAAGACTTTATTACGTAAGTAAAAGTTACCATTCCACCTTTCTATCTGTTAAAAAAAAAAACCTCTTTGTCTTTTCATTTGATGAGAAATGCAAGTAATTTTAGTATTTTTTTCCTTTGGGTCTTTTTTTGTTAAAACTACCGCTCTCTTCTTCAAAATATATAGCAAGATTTTTCAATTAATCATTGGTTTTATGCAATATTTTTAGTCCTTTTGTGAGGGCTCATGTGCTAACTCTTCAGTTCATTGACCAGACATGGATACATTACCAGATATTAAGTCTGAGCAGGAATGTGGATAATTAAAAAATATTTCATCAGGTTTTCAGACTTTTCACAAATCAAAATAATTTTCATGGGCTTTTTCAGTCACATGCAGTGAAAAATGTGGTCTGTCTAATCCTGCTTCATTTGTTATCCACAAAACTCATCGCCTAGTGGATGCATTTAGATTGTGTATGTGTGTCCCAAGTCTCTTTGCAACGTGAGAGGAAGACTTGGACAACAAAGTTTTCCTAGCTCCTCTTCAATTCTCTCTCAGTTCTCCCAGCTAATGGTTGTAGCAACTCATAGACTAGTTTGTCTTCAGCACTCCAAAGGATCATCTTTCATTATATTGTGATAAGCAAGCAAACAAACAAATAAATGGAGTGTGATAAATTTAAATTCTGTGGGAGGGAGCGTTGCCTTTACCTATCTGAAGGCTGAACTATTTGGACCCAGGTGTGAAATGTAAATGCTTCTTCTTTCCAAGGTTTGTTCCTCCTGAGAGGTCATTATGCCTACCAAGAAATCTTGGCTAATTGTTGATATGGATTAGTGCAGCAGTGGGCATAGCATGATCATGCTCAATAGGTCCTTGAGGGAATATTTGTTTGAGCAGTAACCTATCTTACTTTTTGAGAATAGAAAAATAAATATTTCCACTAAAGTCTCCAGCTCTGTTTGAGACCTTGGAGTTTGAGATCCTGTGACGCTGCAGACTTTCTACATAACTTTTGAAAGGACTTGTTCCTCTCTGTCAAAACATTTCATAAAATTCAATTTAAATCAGTTAGTAGTGAGATCCAAGAAAGGTATCTCACAGAAGCAAAAGAGATAATTTTCCTCATGAGTTGATCAATATGAACCGACAGCTCAATGGGCTGTTGACTGAGAAAGAAAGAAAGAGATGTACTTGACTGATACCTCCTTATCAGATGGTGGAGTCATCCAGGTTGGTCTTAGTGCTGCTCTTATTCACCTCAGTGGCACCAGGGAGTTTTGTGCTTCCTATAGTAGAAGCATTTATCAGAGTTCCCACTCTGCTTCTCTGCTTTAGGACCATCTTTTCTAGCTACAGATTTCTTTCTGTGTTCTTAACTGTCTGCTTATTAGCAATGTTCATTTCTCTGAGCACTGAATTAAAGAGATTCTAATGAGAGCAATCTCTCTCTCTTTCTTTTCATGCCACAAGTTACAAGAATTGTCAAGTGCTGAAATTAAACTATTCTTCTTTAAGCATCTGTCACTTCTCTCTCCTCAATCCCATTTCCCCAGTACAGACCAGCAAGCCAAGAACAGACATCAGGAGGAGATCCTTAATTCCAGCTTAGACACATTGTCAGTCTCCCTGGCCAAAACGAGTCCACAGTCAGTCTTCTCTTTCCCCTAAACTTTTTCGAACAAATTTTACGGATAGTGAACTCTTCTCAGTAGACTTCTATTGACCATAAATACTCTGAGAATATATTTCAGCGATCAAACTTCCAGACTTTTCCAAAGGGTTTCCAGACGACAAACTACGTTATTTGGAGTTTGTGAATATGAATGCTCATCAAGCATTACTTCCACTGAATATCATTTATTACTTGGGATATCAGATCTTGTTAGAAAGTTCCCTTGTATAACTCAAGAAGAAATATGACTGATTTCTCACTGCTGTTAATCCAAGAATCACAATTAGACAGTATTAAATATTTTAAATTATGTGTTTTCTCTTTTACGAGTCTCCAGTTTTGTGTACAGTCATTGAACAGATAGAATCTTACGAAACATTTTTCCTGTATTTCACCAGGTTCTATGAGAATATATTTTTCAAAAGCCTGTAGCTTCGAATGTGTCCTGAAGAAGAAATTCCAACACAAGGAACAACATATTTGAAACTGATTGATGCTTCTACATGGCATTTTAAAGAATATAGAAACATTAAAGGACTATGAATTTGTATCAGAAATGAGACCATAGTATAAGCAGCAGTGTATATCACCTCTATCTGCTTCTCATATTAAATCACTTGGATCATTTTCCTTTGTTTCTTAATCCTGTACTTCAAAACCTCAGAATGCTTCAGAATATTTACTGCTCTTTCTACTTCATCAACTGGGTCCAATATGATGACATTGTGCAACTGTATGTCTTTTTATAGCACATAGTACAGTCTTCATTTTTTTCCCCTACTTGTTGATTCCTAATGTCTTACTACATGGGTATATTTACCTGAACAGCATTAGGGTGCTGAACTGCGGAATGAAATTCTCCTTCATCTCTTTCCCGAGCTTCAATATGATCCATGTTTTATGAGCTTGACTGTGATTCTTTCTCCTTCTTTCCTTTATTCTTCCCTCTGCATAATCACTGTGTTGCATTCAGTTGCAGTACGCACATAAAAATTTTGTGCTTCACAAAATAAAAAATAATACGTTTAACCCATCTCAAAATAAAAATAATACACTTAACTCGTCTCAAGAGATGAGCTAATAAATGTCAATAGCAAAATTATGTGAGAACAAGTTTGGTGTACAATTTGAAGTTAAACCTCTCTCCGTCAAGTCACAGAGTAGTTGAGGTTGGAAGACATCTCTGGAGATTACCTGATCTAATCCCCTTGTTCAGAGCAGGGTCAGATAGAGCAGGTTGCTCTAGACTGTGTTCAGCTAGGCTTTGAACACCTCCAAGGATAGAAACTCCACATTCTCTCTGGGCAACAAGTTCCAATCCACGACTACCCTCAAAGTAAAAAGTGTCTTTTTTGTGTAAATGGAATTGCCTGATTTTAACTTCATACTCCGTGCACTGAGAGGAAGTTTTGTCTTCTTGGCTTTGTTCTATTAGGTATTTAGGCACATGGATAAGATCCCACCACCACCCTGACCCTTTTCACTTTGAGGCTAAATATTTTGTGTTAATAAAGTCTCTCTCCTCATATACCAGATGCTCCAGCCCCCTGTTCATATTCTTGGCCCCTCACTGGATTCACTCCAGTCTGTCCATTTTTTGTTCAAACAGAAGACCCAACAGTTCAGATGTGTTTCACCAGCACTGAGAACCTGTTTACAGCACGTCTCTTTGGGCAACCCAAGATGCTGAAATATTGCCACTCTGGACCTGTTTAAAAACACAATATATTTTTAAGATACAATATTTAAAAATATTTGAAGGTGCTTATATTTGGCTTTCATAATGCTGTTAAGATAGGTGTACAAACATTTGTTGTATCTGTATGATACCTAATTTAGTAAGAAGCTTTCTTCACAGCCTTTGACAATAATTCAGATTTTAGGAGATGAAGACATGAATGAAAACCTTGGCTTTATTATAGCACAAATTGCATTTCTAAGTTATGGTTTGGATGTGATTTTGTAAGACTTCCTTGTAAGGTTATAGAACATGTAAAAAAGCCCCCTCCTTTCTCCTGTAAAATAAAATATTAAACACAGAATATGATATATAATTAATATTTTTGTTTGGATTTAAATCTTTAGGTCTGATTTAGAAGTCCAAAATATTTAGGTTTCAATATAAATATTTCCAATTTGTTAAAAATTTAAATTACATCAGAATTTTGAGATAATGTATTAACCTTTATTATACTAAAATAATACATCATAGCATTTGATTGTTGGAAAATAAATTCTTGATCACATCAGTTACAAATTTTTTAATGATGTCTTGAAAAAGATAAACATTAGAAGAAAAGCAAGTCATTAACTATAGATTTAAAATACCAATGATTACTTCAAATTCTATTATTGAAGAGTTGATGGATTTATGCAATGACTCTTTTTTCCCCTTTTTTCTTACCATCAATAAATAAAATGATGCACATCTGTCTAACACAAGTGACCAGAAATCATTTCTCTGTTTGTGTGTATCATCAAATTGCTTTGTAATCATAACCTTTCTGTATAGCAGCTTTTCAATCTGCAAAAAGGTGGTATATCCTTTGAACATTTACTTGGTGCTTTGAGACATGTTGATGCTACATAACTGGGAAGTATTAGTATACCTAGCACTGCAGTAGTAGCTGAGATTTTTCAAATCACATCATAAGTGTCACAGGCATAGGGATAACTGTGCCACTTACGCCCAGTATTGCTTTTCTCCTCATGTGGTTTACTGAACCGGTCGGTCCAAGGGAAACATTTTGAAAACAGACTATAGCACTTGTTGAATTTCCCCACCAAAAACGCAACAGATCTTTAATACAAAAAAAAAAAAAAATCCATTAATCTTTATTACAGTGCACTGAATAACTTCCCAGATTCCTTCTAGATATAGTAATCACTCTTTTAAAATATTTTGAATGGTTCTTTCATTCATTTTAGAGTTCATATTTATATATTTTCATACAGAAATATCACAAAAATATATAAAGTCCTGAAAAAAAGGAATTCTGCTTATCTCTTTGCAAACAGTCCTAACAATAAGAAAGAGGCATTAAAGTATTGAGGATAGTTTTCTTGGTGGTGATACCAAATTTATAGTGTCTTTCCATGTAACTGTAAGCAAAACAAAACAAACAACAACAACAAAAGAAAATCAAAGCAAAACAAGAAACCTCTATGTATTGAGACAACATTCTTATATTTCAAACTTAGAAAAAATAAAAAGTTCAAAAGCTGATGGGACTATGAGAATGACATTGATGACAACAAGCTCTTCTGTTCTTTTTTCATTTTCCTTTTCCCTTCTCAGTGACTCTCATTTTTGTCTCTTTGTTTCTATGACTTAATTCTTTCCCCAAAACAATCACTCTTCATACCCTTCTCTTTCTCTAGGTCTTCTATATCTCTATTTCCCCTTCTTTTAAATTTAAGGACAGTTGTTTTTTTTTTATTCTTAGCTTTTATTAGGACTACTTTCTCTATGGTTCTCTAATTTCTTCCCCTCTCACAGCAAAATTTGCCTTTCATCCCAGGATACCAGTGTTGGTATTCCAGCACTAGTGTTAACATGAAATATTTGATTTAGTATCTATAATTCAGACTAGCCCTGTCCATTTCTGGTTTTAACCAATGAAACTTTTATGGTACCTGCCATAGAAACTTGATTAGGAAGGAAAACTCATCAGCCAGCTGTTGGCTCCTGAATCCAGAGTTACTGAGTGGATCACTTATCATTTGAAGCTAGTCAGTATTGTTCTTAAGGGCTCAAATTTTTATCATTATGTAAGAAGACTGCTGCCAATCAATCACTAAAATCAAGCCTACTTTAAAAGACAGGTTGGTGGAGCATTTAACTTAGACATTTAGCTATACTGTAACTGCTGCAGCCAGGAATGGCTACTAAATAGATCAGGAAAAAAACAAACCACTAAGTAAAATGAGAATTCCATTTTATTAGTATTAGAAACTGGTACTGGAGTAAATATCTTTTTTCTTTATTTTGGACAGCGATTGGATAGAATGCCTAATGATATAAAACTTTTAAAATAATTTTTGATTGTGTATCCTCATCCTGAAAGATAGCCTAGGATAACAAAAAGAGAACCAATTGTTTTATGGCCACTCTAAAAACCACATAATACATAGTTTCTAGTCAGTTCACATTGTTTCCTGGCTATATGTGTGCACTGGTCTTGCTTCCACTTACCCCATGTATCTACTCTGTTTTCACAAATAAGTAGCATGCTAGTATTTAACAAGTAAATGAACGAACACAAACATACATACAAGCAAAGCCCTAAGAAGATTGATGATCTGGTGGCTTAATAGTATCTGTCTTTATAAAAAGGCAGAAATACCAAGCTTTTGGCTTTCCTTGAGTGTTGTTAGGGTATCTGTGTAGCATATATAGACATGTGGCCAAATATTGTGGCAACACCACAGATTCTCACAGAAAATCAGTCTTTGGAAAATGACCAACTTAAATAACTCATACTGGACACGTTTTCATATCATCAGCTCAAGCATGTCCTTGCTCACAGTCCTGGTGAAAGAGCTCTGTGCAGTCAGTTTGATTTGTTCTCTTTCTGCCAGAGATTCCACTCCAAAATCTGACTCTTTGGGCTGTGTGACTCAGACCTGTGGCTGAAGAGCAGCACCATGTGGCTTTTATCCCAGGTTCTTTTAGAAATTTGTTTCATTAGAAGACCTAATAAGAGGAATTGTGCGTTGTTGGTATTTAGTATTGTCCCATTTGAGAATATAAGTCACATGGGACAGAGAAGCACACTGACTTTGTCAAACAAGGCTACTGTATTGTTTCACCTACAGAGGAGAAAATGGGATTTGAATAGCATCCCATCTCAGTGAAACTGGGTAGTAATGAAGTACAGGTCCACAAAATACTCTTTCTGTTGTTAGAAATGAAAGGAGAAATAGTACCAGCAGGAATTGCAATGCTGGGCTGACAGCAAGCATGTAGAAGAAGAGAAAGAATTTCAAGAATCCTGGGAAAAAACTTGAAAACCAGAAATAAAGAAGGAAACAAAGAAACAAAAAAACAAACAACGGCAACCTCAGCACTGTCTACAGCACACTGATAACCAGTTGAGAGTACATAGCTACTGAATTCTGGTAACTATTAATTCTGCCAAGAAACAGGGAGCAACCAGTGTAAGTAAATTTAATTGAAGGAAATGGATACATGCTACAAATGGTGCAATTTGTCCAAAAAACTTTTGAAAAAACATTAATGAAGATTTTCTGCAGGGTAAGCTAGCATAATTGTGCTACACTGTATATTGAATATACAAGATAAGAAATCTAAGATAAGACTTCATGCTGATAATACCCTATCAGGAAGGGTTAAATGTTTCTTGGACTATTTATATTGGAAATTGAAATACTGATGCCGTTTTTTATGCTTAGTTTCTTATTTTTCATTAGGAATTTGGAACAGCAGTTAGATATCATCTGTAAATATAATTTATGTTGCTGGTTGATTTTACAAACAAAATTATACATCATTGTCATATAGCCTTCACAGCTAGAGAGGAAAACTTAAGTTGTATAAAATCATCAGAACTTCCGTGGTAAATTAATATCATACTCATCCACTTGTTAAAAATATCTATTCAAAGCACATGGAAAAAACCCCCAGTATTTGGAGTGATACAGTTCTAAAACAGGGTTCAGTCTGAAATCATATTATCTTTTGTTTGTTTGAAGGTGGTTAGTTCTGTTGAAATACTCTGCTTTTATACTATGTAGACGGAAAAGAGGAATGACTGAGTGTTGCTATATTACATTTAGTATAAAGAGGTTAGTGGTCTTTGAGTGAATTGCAATCTTTAAACTGGTAAACAACCACTGCATCTATTCTCAATCAAAGTGCAAGATATGTAAGTTTAATCCATCTAGATGTTTAAGTGACAGAACACAAAATCTGGTATAAAGCTTCCTACAGTAAAACATGACAGTGAGTCACCAAAATTCTGGATTACAGTTATTGTTCCATAGTCAACTGTCAGAAGACAACATATTGGTCTAATAAGAAAGAAGTGTGTCTTCAAGGAAATAAAATATTTTTTTATATAATGAAGATGTATGGCCAGCCTATGATTTCAGCAGGGAGAAATAAGGTTACTCTGAGAAAAAATTAAGATCTATCTGACTTTCTAGGGCACTTCCAGGTGGAAATGATCTTCAAAATTAAGGCATTCCACTAAGATGAAGCATTATGCTAATGAAGGCTCTCTAACAGGATGGACCTATGAGATCAGCTGGTCCAGGCAGAACAGCATCTGGATCTGAACGAGACATCTTCTGACCCAATATTAAACATGTATAGATGCAGAAAATTTTCTCTTTGACTTTCTCACTCATTTATAAAGACATCAATAACAACAGTGCCAATTGTTAACAGTGCCACCGCAACAAGAATTATGTACATGATATCTTATAATAAGGTAAGCATTAACTTAAATTGATAACAGTAAAGACTTCCTTACCAAACACAGTGGTGAATTCAAAAACTGAGTACAAAACATCTTAAATACCAAGTTCTCCAGGACATTGCTTCATTCATTTAAAATGCTGCAGTGTAACCACGGTTCAGTGGTTCAGAGGAGGAACTAATATGACAATCTTCAAGAAGGTAACTGTCTTCTAGTAAAATATAACAGCCAGGAAGACTCTTTAGCATACAGTGGGAGATCAGAGTTGAAACCTGAACAGCAAGGGCTGCTAGGACGTATGCAAACTGTGCCTCTGAATCTCATGTGCTGACAGAGGTGAAAGAATGATAAATCTTTAAGTAGAGACTAGAGGATCTATATGTACTGAGTGATAGTAGCAGAAAGAGTATAATGTATCACGAGAGAAAGAGCTATTTTGAATCTTCAAGAAAAAAACAAAGCACTTGTCTGCTATTTTATAGTTTTTACCTTTATAAAGAGCAGATCATGAGTCCTCCACAGATTCTAGTCCAAAAAGACAGAGAGTGCAACAGTAATTTGTGGAAAGGGAGAAGACTTTTAAAGACATGAAGGAAAATATTTGGAAACTTGTAAGTTACATGGAGACATCAATGCTGTTATTACATTCCACACTGCTAAGAAGGTTTAGGGTTTTCTACTCTACTTTTATTCTGAACATTACTCATCTAGAAGAAACTGAAATACCAGTCTTCTTGCACAAGCTGTGTCCTGATTACTGAAATTCAAACCCACATCAAGAGGAGCAGCAAGCTAGGACACAGTGATTCCTCTCCCTGCAGGAGATGAAGTCCATTGCCAAGATACTTCAGAACGGCATGCTGAGGCTTGTGAATGCAATAGGACATGCAGAGGAAGCAGATGACTGAGATGAGAGACAAGAGACACATTATGCTGATGAAGGTTCTCTGGCAGAAGGATTTATCAGACTTAAAATAATGCATGGGGTTGCTCACAAACAGGAAGCCTTGCATGCCAGCTTGTCGGGAGAGAACAAACCTCTGAATTAGAGGCTTTCTAATCCAACAGGGAACCTGTGTTGAATTGGATTGGTAGGGTAAAAATATGACATAACAAAGATGCAGTGATAGAGTAGACTGGAGAAAAGAAATTAGTGGTAGAAGCTGAGAGAAAAATGGAAGTAGATCTGAACAAAACCAAAAAAAATATAAATAGAAAAAAATTGGAAAGTTTAAAATGTATTGGGCATTACCATAAAAGTCCATCTACTTTGCAAAGTCCTTAGAAAGCTTACTGATGATCATCCATGAAGCCACCTCAGTTGTGGCAGAGGAAAACTTGAAATAAATAAATAAATAAATATACAAACAAATAAAAGTCAGGAAAAAAGTGCTTCAGAAATCCATGTTAGGAAAACTTCCCTGTCTCACCATTCCAGAGCCACTCTGACATTGACAGTCCCACCACCAGAAACTGTCACTGCTGGGACCAAAGTTCTTTCTCAGCAGATGGCTCCAGTGAGCCCCCATGACATCTTGCACAACCCGCCCTCACACAGTCACACTGGGTCTCCTCACTGGCTCAGCCCCAGGTTTCCCATAGAAGAGTTTCAGACCTCTGGATCCTTAAGGCAGTTTAATCATAGTGCAACAACAGCACAGCCAGCACGAGCCTGTGCCTTCAAGGAGGGACCCCAAGTAAAGGAATCCCTGGGCTTTTATACCTCACAGTCTAATCTGATCTGGGTTCTCTTATCTGAGCCATTGGCTCCCGTTGTATCTCGGAGTGTCCAGTCACCTGGCTGGGCCACAGGTCCCATACAGTGTCCTTTGTGATACAAAAGGTTGGTGCCAGGCCCCAGCCTCTTGTCTGGGCTCTCACCATTTCCCTCCACCCTCTCAACCTGCAGCTTTCATTGCAGCTGCACACTCAGCTACCGGCATTAAATGTATTCCTCAATATTTGCTTCAACATTATCAAGAGCTTCAAACACAACTAAGGTTTTGTGTTTCAAATCCTACAACTCAGCAATGCTGACAGTAACATTCTGATAGCATGAAAAGATACGGGAGCAGAGGTAGCTCTGATCACCCAGTCACAGGGTATACCTAGAACCTCAGCAGCTTTCAGACCCACCAATAAAACCAAACAAGTATTATAGCCTTACCCATTCCTCGGGCATCAGTGTACTGCACTGAGATAATTCTCATTAAGATGTTCATGTAAGGTAATAGAAAGTGAAATTGCTGAGTTATAAGTAGTTTTCAAATGTTTCACATGAAAGAAAGATGTTCAACAAGGAGGTTTCCTAGTCCAAGGCCTATTGAAGTCAATGACAGACTGGACTGTATACAAAAAAAAAAAAAATATACAGGATTTCGATTTTTCACAATGATGCATTCATTTTATAAATATATGTCTTTTTTTTTAATGATATTTGATTGTTAAGTAAGTGCCAATTTAGTTGCAGGCACAGAAATAAGAAAATTTGGTTATTACGAGACTTAGTCGTGGCTAGATTTTCAGGTTAGAGACAAATATATTGATATGTAGATAAACATGTAAACTATAGACAAGTAGACATGACTCAGGATCATCAGTAATTACATCAAGGTTGAAGAAGTAAATCTTTCTTAGCGTACTATATTGAGAAATTAGTGGCTTTGATTTGTTTTTTTTTCTTTGTGAACAGAACGTAGGAATTGATGGATGATCAATGGCATAAAACAGAATGATGTTGTTTCTGTTTAAAACAGAAATGTTTCCCCCAAATTTCATAAAGTTTCTATCTTTTGTCATTTTACTTTGTCCAAAGCTTGTAAATTGTGTACAACTTTCTATCAACACTCTCAAATATTAGCAAATATTGAACAAATTTAATGTTAGAGTATTTCTGTTCATTCATATGTCCAATATTTAACTAATTAAGATACCTGATATTATACTTCTGAAGGATTAATAAAGCCAAGATAGATTAGGCAAAGAAAGAACCAAAAAAAATTTACAGGGGTGATAACTTTGCCACTGTACCATTAGCAAAAACCATTAGGAACATGCAAAAACCATACATTTAAGAATATGAAATGGTTACTACAGAGAAAATAGTTTGATGAGTTAAGTGAGGAAATCACTGTAAAACACAAACCTGTACTCACAGATCAACAGTGTGAGAAGTAATCTAGCAATGTATCAAGGTAGATACTGGTTTTTTTCATTTTAGAATTCAAACTTATCATTATAATCTGTTTGGACACATGGGTCAGTTCCAAGAAAAATCATAAAGTCAAATCCCTTGCAGGAGTTTTTAATATAATCATTAAAAAAAGATCTCTGGAAAACTGATAATGTTTAGCTGAATTTTTCAAAAACACCATTCATGAAAACAACTCTCAGACCTGTAATATCCCAGACTCCAAGGTCAGCTGCATCTCTAAGATGCAGCTGGTTTCTTCCATCAGCTTCAAAACACCTTCATGCCATTCTGTCCACTAATATCTCATAGCTTTCTAAAACATATCCTGTCCTAGGTACTTCAGATAGCAAGACCAATATTCATAGGATACACTCGAGATGTCAGTATTATCATTCTCTTCTACCAACACATTTACTTTCAATAATGAAAATGACCTCTAGATAGCAGGCACAAAACCATGCCAATTTTTTGATATGATAACTTGTACAGATTTTAAATAGTTCTCACACTGCTACCACTACCCCAAACACACGCAGAATCTGCACTGGAAAATGAATTCTTCCAACAGCCTTGTCACTAAATTAATCTTTTGGAACCAGCTCTCAAGAGTCTGATGTGCACTGAATGAATCTAGGTTGTGCCTCAAGTCATAATTTAAGCTGGCCGAAGACCTCCAAAACCACCACAAAAATATTCCTTGGAGAAGAGCCATTAAAATCCTCAGATTCTTTACTTTAATTTCTTGAAGAGTATTATTATATTTCACCCAGTGTACTCGGTGTTGTTACTGAAATTATGTATGTGGAAATAAACAACCATTATGCACCAAAATAAACTTGTACAGAAAGTCACTCAAGGATGGAATGACCCAACTACCAGCAGGGAAAAAAATGTTTCTGAGAAAATAATTTCTTGATCATCTCATCTAGACAAAACAGCTTACAAAGATGAACTTTGGAACTATGCTCATAATTACATGAAATAGCAAAAATCATCAATTCAGTAGGAATACTGGTTCTAGGGCATTAGTAAGCACTCCACCCACAAACACACGCACAAATACTCACTCACAGTGTGCAACTAACTTAATTTTAGCTGATTTTTTCTCCTCCCCTCTGACAGATAACTACTTTATCTCCCACCCTTGCGTGTTAAGATCTCATTTTCTCTCAGATGGTCTTGCTAATATAATATCTAATTAAATCTAAACCAGTTTCTAAATCTAAAACTGTTCTCAAATTGTATTTGTTTTAAAAGTTTGCTTTTTCAACTTCATTCTTTAAAGACCTGCATGCCCAAATGCTTGGTTTGCTTCATGTAATATACCATCCACCTACCAATTTTGCCTGTTGAGAACAACTTCTTTTCCCTCTAAAACTTTTCAATTTTAAATGATCCTTATCAAAACTGAAGACAGAATCTCTTACAACTGCCATATTTTAGATATCTGATTATACTGTTTACATTCTTTACCTGATCTCAGTATATCATTCCATTTTTGTTCATAGAAGTATTGCATAAAATAAATGGTTGATAAACCATCCCTATAAAGCTTTTGAAATAAAAAAGCCATTATCATCATTATCTAAACTGACTTCCTGCTCACAGATGGTATAGTGTGTTGCATCCTCATTTCAGCAAAACAAGATGTTTTTCTTTGGGTTATAGTACATTTTTAGTTGCCTGTCTCGTGATGAGTCTCTATTTCATCTGACTGTGGCTACTTAAAAAATGTAATCTAAATTAGTCATGTAGTCTTCTCCCTGGCTTCTGTGGGCTCTACATTCCCTGGTATTACAGACTCCTCCCATTCTGAAATAAGTGTCTAAGACAGGTGAGACGGATTGCTCCCACAAGATTGAGAGTGTAGCACCTTCCTTGGTAACTTTTTTGAGTCATTGGTTGCGGCCTCACATTATAAATACTTCACTATTCTAGTGCCAGACTTAATGACCTTTATGTCACACCCTTAAAATTTCTAAACTTTTTAAAAACCTTTCTAAAATTTTATTGAGAAGATATTTCTATGTAATATATTGCTAATACAATTGTTTTTCTTTTATTTGTCTCCAAATCTTTGTTATTCTCGGGTATAAGATGAGTAGTCTCATTTTGATGTCTGGAAACTCGAAGTTTTACAATTACTTTCAAGCAGAGTTCATAGATTCAATACAGTAATTAATTTTCTTCATTAAGAACACTGATCAGATGGATATATTCATGAATTAATCCTTTTAAAGCCTTTAGAAATTTTTGTACAACCTTCAGTAAATTGTAACTTTAAAAAAAAAAAGAAAATTAAAAAAGTGCTAGTCCCTTTATTAAATAATAGCTTTATTCTAGCTGTTTTCTGGTCCTTACAGACTTTATTCAATCAGTGGGAGTTTGTCAATCTGGTTTTATGGTACTTCATTCTGCCTGGAAGTATGTTGTTGGGTCCTTATCAATTAGCCATTTCTAACATTTTGAACAATAGTTTCTGGTCTACTCTGTAGACTTCCTACTTCCTCATGCTGTAAAAGTTATATTGGCAAATATCCATTTTACTAATTTGTTAGAATAGAGGGAGAATAATTGTTTAAGCCCTGATATGGGTCACATTTTTTATTATCATTATCATCAAATGAGCTGCATAAGGTATTGAACAGACTACTTTCCTACGCTAGGGAAAAATTTGTATTTTATTAAAGATACTGATTTAAACTAACCCGTCCTAACAATGACTTCCCTCCTAAACAGAGTGGAACAAGAAATAGTCTCAGTTATGTAATCAATACAGCTGCACAGAATTGTTTGTATACAGAAGAGTTAAACAGAAAAGGTTATCAATTTTCTGCAGTAGAAGTCATGGTTTGCATCCATTCAAAACTTCAACTCTACGATGGACTTTCAGGACAAGTACTACACTGTATGCTGCAAGAAATCTTGATAGACATTGTTCATCCATTACCAATTTGTCATTTTTTCCTTTGAGATTTTACACTCATTCCACCTTTTTTGCCTATTTTTTGCTTTAAAGGTCTTGTGGAGAGCAAATGGAACCACAAGGCATAGGTCTGCCACAGACTGACCAAAATCTCTGGGCTCAGTATTTTGACACACACTCACCAAATCAAAGTGTTCTTTCTATACCTCCTTGGGTCTTGTACAAAAATGGATTTTGTTACAACTGTGTAATGAATGTTTGCAACGTAATGTAATGTAATGAATATGCAGCAATATACATATGTTTCTGTACTGAACTTTTTATTAAAGTTGGTGTAATTAGATGATTCTAACTAATGGAAGTGTTACATGTTTTATTATTCAACTGTTTATCTGGATGCCATGTGTACCTCTCTTTTTATGAATAAAATAAACATCAGATTTATTATTTGGCTCATTATTTTCCAACTGGTTCCTTGATCCCCACTTCTCTCCATTTGCCATGCTTATATATCCCATTTACCTTTCTCACCACCTGCTGTTTTTCCTTGTAGGACCTGCAGGAACTCCTGCACCTGAGTAAAGAATTCCACCAGCTTCTGGAGTGGAAACGGGCGGGATCTAAACTGCCTGCTGGTGTCAGGATTGACCTTGGCTTCTGAAAGGGGGTTGAGGAGGTCATAAAATTACTCCATGCCGTGGGCAGGGACACCTTGCACTGGAACACCTTGCAGCAGACACTGTCAGCAGGATGGCCTGAGGTGCATCTGTCACAGCACCTCACAAAATTTTCTTGCCAAAAGATTGAACACACTTGAAACTGCAGCTGCACAGCCTGGTGCTCACTGCCTACTAGCTGTCTCTAGGATAAGATTCAGTATGTCAGTGTGACTGGCCAACTCAGGACACAGCGTAGCAAATAAATCTAACGGTCTTTATGCTTTATAGGTTTTTTTGTCCCAAAATGGATGAGAAGTATTTCAAGGTCAGGTTCAGCAGAGAGATGGAATAAGAAATTCTTCTTGTGCCTCCCAGCTACTGTCTCCCAGAGCACTGATAATTGACTTCACTGATAAATCTAAATTTGCTTGCGCTCTCACTGAAGTGTTTTTCTTCACCATATCATCTTTTTCTTCTTTTGTTTTTTAATCAAAATAATAACCTCTGTAGTGACAGTTAAATGTATAACCTTGTATTATGCTATGCTATTTTCAGTGAACAGACAGTTGTAATTTTTTGTGTCTCTCGTTTTGTCCTGGGATTTCACTTACATTTCACTGATAGTCTTTGAGCCAGGGCTAGTCAACGTTTACTGGGATGTACTAGATACCTTTACTCATGTTAGCTGTTACAGAGCTCTGCTGGGTATTTTTGACTGTATCTGCCCAGCCAGATAGGTTTCCATGGCTGGGAGCCATGTGCTGCCTCTATTTGCTGCAGCTGCTCTCCGAGTTGTTTGTTTATTTGTTTCCCTTGATTAAAATTAAAGGTCATCTGAGTCCTTGTTCAAGCCTTCCGTTTTAATCATGGGAATAGAATCATAGAATCACTTAGGTTGGAAAAGTCCTCTAAGATCCCTGAGTCCAACCATTAGCTTAGCACTGCCAAGTCCAACTCTCAGCCACATCCCCAAGTGCCATAGCCACACATTTTTGAACACTTCCTGTGAAGGAACAAGGATCAGAATGGGAACGGACTTCATTATACGGACTTTGCTATATGGACTTTACAGATCTTATGTGTTTATAAATATATACACTGTATGTTTCCCCGAGATTTGTAATGCCTGGGCTTGCCCAGGCATGCCTGTTCCCCACTTCCCCCTCTGATAGGCTGAAGAAGCTGCAGAGAGGAGACAGCTACCATTTGCCCTTTTCTTCCCCAGTTCCTCCGTCTTCGCCTGTGTCCTTATCCCAATTCATTTCCCTGGTTGTCTGTCTCATGCTCCACCCCATTTTCTGGTGCATTCCATGCCAGAGTTTATAAAACCCTTGTGCACCCTCATTAAACTCAGCATTACATCACAACCTCAAACCTCGCAGGACCCTTTTGAGCAGTGCTGTGGCCTTCTCCCCTCCCCCATGGACCGTAGCACTTCCAGTGACTGTGACTCCACCACTGAGCCTCCTGTTCCAGTGATTGATAATGCTTTCTGTGAAGAAATTTTTCATAATAGCTGATCTAAACCTTCCCTGATACAACTTGAGGCCATTTCTTCTTCTGTCAGTTGTTATATGAGAGAAGAGCCTGACACCCACCCAGTACAACCTTCTTTCAGGTAGTTGTAGGGAGTCATAAGTTCTCCCCTTATTTTCCGGTCAGGATGGCAGACCTGTAGTTCCCCTGCCCCTCTTTAAAGCCCTTCTTGTAGAAGGGCATCACATTTGCTAACTTCCGGTCAACTGAAACCTCCCTGATTAGCCAGGACTAATCAGATAAATTTATTGAAAGTTGCTCAGTAAGTTCCTCCACCAGCTCCCTTGGTACCCTTGGGTGGATCCCATCTGGCCCCATAGATCTGTGTGTGTCTAAGTGGTGTAGCAGGCCTACTTGGGTTATGGGGCCTTCATTCTGCTCTCCATCCCTTCCAGCTCAGGGGACTGGATTCTTGGAGAACAATTGGTTTTACTATTAAAGACCAAGGCAAAGAAGGCATTAAATACTTCAGCCTTTTCCTCACCCATTGTCACCAGGTTTGCCCATATCCAATAAAGGATGGAAATACTCCTTAGCCTTCCTTTTGTTGCTGATGTATCTAGGGAAACATTTTTATTGTCTTTTATGGAAGTAGCAAGATTAAGTTCTAGTTTGGTCCTTCTAATTTTCTCCCTGCATGACCTCATGACGTCCTTGTAGTTCTCCTCAGTTGTCTGCCCTTTGTGGACATTCAGTCCAAGGTAGTTGTTTTGCTGCCCCCTTCCTTATTTCTCTAAGAATTGAAAACTTATTTTGTGATCTATGTGCACAAAATGGCCTTCAGTCAGACAGAGAGAGAAAATGGAATCCTCCATATCAGGCATCTTGTCTGCTTGTGGACTTATTGTGTCTTCCAAAGGAAGAGGGAGCTTTTCGGTCAGGGGCTGAGAGCAGAGCAGGAGTGGTCATTTGTGCTAGTTTAGCTCTAGTTTTATGTTTCTGGTTTCTGAACAGGCATAATCATGTTATTTTTTGCAATTTCGCTGACTCCATATGAAGACTGACTATCTTTTGCATTGATGCAATGGCTAATTGTTTAAACATTACTAGTTTGGGTTGCTATTGTACACTCTGATATCCCAGCACTTGTTCATCTAAGAATGTCCACGTAAGCCTGCCTTCTTGTTCCCATGCATCCTGAAGAAAAACTGAAGAAAGCTATGTAACTTGCAAGTACAAGAGTTGAGGGTTGTAACTGTCGGATAGGTAGATATTTTTATATGTGATACATTCAACTCAAATATCTGCAAGAGCACTGATGTAAAATAAAAAAAAGAAATTAAATAAACACAAAATCATTGGTAGGCCTCACTAGGCAAAGCGAACTGTAGCTATATTTATTCCCTGAGTATAGATACATTGATATTGTTTGAAGCCAGAGCTCACTTTAGTGAATCAAGGTACACATTTTAATTTTCAGCCAGGGGCCTATTTCTCTAATTAGGCTTTTCTCCATATTAAGTTTTTATACCAGCTTTGTTGACAGCAGAGAAAGGCTGACGCATGCTTGGGGGAAAAAAAAAAAAGAAAAAAAAAGAAAAAAAGAAAGAAAAGAGAAAGAACAGCAAATGAGCTAATCAGGCACTAAGCCCCACTCTCATCTGGGAAATGTCTGAAGGGACAGTTTTTTATGTCATGTGGGAAGAGTGAGTATCTGGGGGTACTTAAAGTCTGCCTCAGGATAAAGCATGTCCTGAAGTAAGATGAGAGAGATCTTCTACTGAAGCCACCCTCTTGTTGTAATATATTCATATTCTGTGCTTTAGTTGTGCAACTGAATAATTTCTAAGGTGATTGAAGGATATGGGGAAAGAAAATCTACACTAATGAAAGTCTGTGTAAGAGACATTATCCGAATTTTAGTCCCTTCCTGATTAGAGGATAAGAAAGCAAAGATTTGAGATAAACTGCACACATGAAAAGGAATACCTGACATTGTTGTCTGATAATATGATCAAAGGAAAAATTAGCAGAAGTGAGCAAAGGCTTTGCAGAACCTGCCTACTTTTGACAGTAGTCTCCCACCCTCCTGGTTTCAGATGAAAAGCAGGTGGAAGAGCAATAATTGATAAACTTGTTTGTGAAGCACTTACTTAGCAGTGATCAACAGTTCAGGTTTAATTAAACACATGTAAAGTAGAGGGAGCAGGGAAAGAGACTTGAATTTTTTGGCTGTACTTACCAAAATCCACTGAAGTCAACGTGTCAAGGCTTGTCTGTGTGTATCTGCATATTTTAACATAAGATAAAATTCAATAAAGTAATGGAAATAAAGCTACAATAAAATTTTTTAACTTTTAAGAAAATAAGGGGAAAATTGTCTTTAAATTCTTCAGAACAGGAGGTAGAAGAAGGAGTAACAGCTTTTGCTGCTTGGGTGTTTGCATTGACATGCTCTTTGTTATAAACAAAGACAATGGACACAGCAGCAAGTAAAATTCCCAAACTCATTTTAGAAGTTAATATCTCTGTCTAACTTGCTGGAATTGCTTTGTCTGCATTCAGATTGATTTCTAGACTCATTAATCGTATCTACTATTAATAAACCCCAACACCTGTATTTTAAATAGACTAAGACCTTCTGTTACTTTTTTTTATTCTTAAATTTTTTTTATAAATATCTTAGTAGGAAAGAATACAGATATGCTAGTAACATAAAACGATCTCTCATTTACCGAATACAGAGCTTGAAAGAGAAAAATTGTAGGTGGAGCATCACCCAAATTTGACTGTGAGAAAGGCAAAAAGCCCTGAAAATGAAGCTGTTGAAGCAACTGATAAACCCAAAAAGAACTTGTATCCAAGTCTTTAGAAGGGGCTGAAGTGTTGTGCCCTATGTTAAAGCACATAGTTCTTGCTGAGTATAGTGCAGTTCATCCTTTTATAGCTCTTTAGATTAACTGGCCTTTGAGCTACCGAAAAGTAGATGTCTTTTGAAATGTCAAGATAAATGGACAGTGGTATAAAACAAACAATAATTCTCAATATAACTTCCTATTGCTAAGGTACTACTCCTCTAATTACATGCAGATGTATTTGTGTTCAGTGAATCATTAGTCTTCATCAGCATACAATGGTAAAATCATCACTTGATTTTCAGCTGCCACAAATAAGGCACATGGTATATTTATCCTGTGCCAGTCAGTGCATCAGAACGTGAAATTTACCTTTCTCTGTTGCCTAAAATTGGCACTGAAAAAAAAGTTCTAAGACTCAATTTGTGAGTTTTAGAAGCCAGGCATTCTTTTATTATGGCACACTGCATGATCATAGGACGCCAGGTGCCCTGGGAATAAGTTCACCAAAGTGCACACAGAGGTACCTCCACTGCAGCTTATATGTCAGCGTTACATGATTATTCATTTTTAGTTCCCCACATTCCTATTACATATTCATGACATTTCTCTATGCTTATTAGCATATGAACATATCCTTTTAAGGTCTCTGAGGGGCTTCATCGAGGATCTTTGATGGTCTTCTCTGGCTGGAGTCGCCAAAGTTCTAATGCCTTATGAACTTCTTTAGGACAATACACGCGGTTATAGAGTAAGTTGATATTGCTTGGCTGGCTGCATCAGTTCCCTTCTTCATTATTTCTTTACTTTGCTTGGTAAGTCCCTTTAAATAAAACTACTGTATGGAGTTTCTATGGTACATTCTGCTGCAAAAAGTACTAGTTCTTGTTACATCTCAAAAACTCAGATATCATTTCTTTTTCCTTTTTTTTTTTTTTTTAAACTTCGGGTGAGTGAATGACTCTTCAATAAAAAAAAAGAAGCTTGCTCTGCAACACTAATACTTAATTTCTTGTATACTAGCTGGGGAAACGTTTGAAAATCTGCAGTTTAGAAAGTAAAGTCTAGTATACAAAACAAGAAAGTTTAGTATACAGAAATAAAAAAAAGCTGCAGCTCATTGGAAGACTGTTCCCTCCTCTATGTAATTATCAAATTTTAGCTCTTTGATGTGTATACTTTAGGTTGTTAACTTTCTCTTTTGACTCCCAGCAACAAGTTTGATGTCTTATTTCCTGCTATCTTCTGTAAGGGCAAATCTTTCTACAGGACAAACTACAGCCTACTAATCACTTTAATCTCTTCTGCTTTCACCTGTATCTCTGCTGATCCAAGCTTCTGTGACTGAAAGTATGGCCTCATTATTGTTTCCTATTCAGATATAATATTTTCCTCTGGTTTAGGATTCTTGAGTGGGAAAACACAATAAAGATGTCATAAAAAGGCTCTGTTTCATACCCTGATCTGAAGCCACAGAATCTACATGTAAAACACATGGGTTGTTACGTTGTGAACATCCCAATTTTTACTAAGACAAAATAATTTGCTAGAATGGGTTAATGTGGAAGAATTAAGTTCTTTGAAAGGTGATAGGTTTGCTTAAAATTTTAAAGTGATAAATTGCAGGAGTATGTCCCACTTCAGTTTATCAGATCTGTTGACCTTAATGTCTTCTTAGATGGTTTCGTGTTTCATGTTTTTGTCCTGAAGAAAAGAGATATTATATATGCCAGCGCGTGTGTTGAATGTTTCCTTGGTGCCATTCTGTGGTATTTGCAGCCCTCTTTGACATTATCAAATGGATTGACATTTCAAATATTTGCAGTGCTCAGCGGGTACTAATTCAGTGAAGGTGAACCATGAGTTGCTCACATAGTGGCACAGCAAGTGATGTGTGTCTATTTAATCACAGTTGCCGAAATGAGATCAAAAGACACTGTGTTGTTAAACCCTTAAAGCTGCTGTCACAGCAGAGAGATCAGGAGGGGCCCACCACAGGAAGCAGAGTAAAGAGGAAACTTGGTCTTGCTGTTAATGCAGTTCTGCTGTTGGCTGTATCTCAGTGGCAATGATTAAAGGGGGACGTTCAGGAGGGTGGCTATACACCTGGTGAAAACTCTCTTCCACAAATATTTTTCCACTGTCAGGAGCACCAAGAGACATTTCTTTAAAAGAATTTGTGTGATTCATTCTTCCCTAGGTAAATTATGTTTTTAACTTGACTTTCAGTCTATTATCTAATTTTATTTGTTTTCTCTCTGAAACAGTAGTTGTTCAACTTTAAGCTGAAATTCTGGACCAGGTCAAGTCTTCCTGTGACCCCAGAGTTCTATCACAGCAGATACTTATTTGCCCTGGACCAAGATCTTCCTGACTGTTTTTCCTTTGCCTGCTGAGACATGTATTAGTTGCACAGCTGCACTTCACAGTTTCTAGCCAGGAGAGGGCAATAACATCCACCAGCTGCTGTGCAGGAGCAGGAGAAAGCTTAGAATAGGTGAGGTACATGACGGCAGAGGGTGGGGAAAGAGCCGATAAGGCAGCAAGTGTTGCAAATGATGCACGTTAAGTGTGACGGCTCTTACTTCCACTTAAATATTTGGTCAAGACTCTGTTACTGCTTTGAGGTCTATCTTGGCTGTTGCTTATTTAATACAGTACCACATGTTAACAATTGTGTTAACACTGGCAAACAGAAACTCCACTAGATAATTTAACACAGAGCCCTCCACTGAATTGCATTACTTCAAAAGATCGTGTTCCTTAACCTTTGCTGGAACAAGTAGAGATAATGATACAGAGAATGAGGTAAGGGTCTTTATTTATTTAAAAGCCAAATCACCTTGCTTTTAAGATCAAATATTGAGGAACAACTTGACAACGAAGCACCTATGACTTATGACTCCACACTGGTTATTTGGCTCAGTACAACAGTCTGCATGATATTTTATGATCTAGGTTACACAGAAGGTCAGAAGACATGACCTAATAGTCCCTTCTGGCTTTAAAATCTTGGAATCAGAATATAAACTAGACTGCAATGTAACTATTTCTCTCTGCGTGTATAAATTAAATGCACAGAATGTTATCAGGTTCCAGGCCCATAAGTGTTCAGAAAGTCTTATTTCATTCTTTACACCAGCTGCACCCCCTTTACCTCCCTGAGAAGTGATTCTGAAGTTGTAGCCTTGATGGGTTTTTAAAAGTTTCTTCTTATCCATCCTATGCAATGCCTTCCCATTACTCAGTTATACTCTGGCCTCAGCTGTGAAACAGCAGACAGACATAGTCAGTCTGAGTGGTTTGTGAGAATCCCTGTGGTCAGGGCTTTCCTGCTTCTGCGATGACAAGGTACACATGAAACTTTGAAGAACTTTCTTTTTTTTCAGTTAATTGTAAACAACTTCTTCATCACCTACCCCCATTCAAAATGCTAGATTCAGACACTTGGAGTTAACCAATACAAAGTGTTTTCTGACTTTTTTCTGATCA
Organism: Corapipo altera; assembly: GCF_003945725.1. Taxonomy (NCBI): domain Eukaryota; kingdom Metazoa; phylum Chordata; class Aves; order Passeriformes; family Pipridae; genus Corapipo; species Corapipo altera. Next base: position 11,589,232 of record NW_020884874.1, read on the forward strand.
TTCCAATTGCCAGTTGCATCAAGGTAGATTCTAACAAAGACCAGATCATATAATGAAATATCTAGCACCATTTTGGAGGGGAAAATGAAACTATTCACACAGAACCATAACCTGTGTGCTTGCCTATCCCAGTAATGCTCAAGAATTTCACAGAGCTTTTACCCTTTTTTCTTATTTTCGTAGAAACTTGTCTCACTGAGAACTTTTCTATTTCAAGTCTCTTGTGTTTTCTGTCTCTTATTCCTGGAAAACATAGCTGCATAAGTAACTAACTACTTCGTTATTTTTCATCATTTTCTCTGGGAAGTCTCTGCATCTTTTTAGTCTCCAGTGACAAACACCACCACACTGCATGTAGTATTTGTTGAAAAATCAAATGAAGCATGTGCTAGAGCACCTGAGAGCTACTGAAAATAATTGAAAGAAGATGTAAACTCTCATTACTCCCATTATGGTTTATTTTTTATAAGAAACATTACTGGTGAATTTGATGCCAAGCCTTTAGATTCCTCTCAATGAGGACTGGCACAAGACTGACATGCAAGAACAGAACACAACAAAAATGGAAATTGTTTATGTTCCCACATAACTGAAGATGAGCCAGTAAAGGGGCAGGAATGGGAGTGAAGCTGAGGAAGAGACATTGCTTATGTCTTTACATGGGAGGAGACTGAGCCCTCCACTCTCTGTTTTTGTAGCAGCTGCATTATGAATTAATAAAGAGACACTTCATGAATATGCACATAAGGTATTAATTAATAATTCATGAGGGCATCAGTCAAGCAGCTGCACATTCAACACAGGAAGTTGAGTTTAGGCCTGTTCTGCCCTGCTTTTGGAATTATGACTGGAGGCACAAGATGGAAGGGTGGAGGAAGAGAAGATAAAATGTTTATCAGGGAAGGAGTGGAGGGAAATGAGACATTCCCACACCTTCTTCAGAAAGTAGCTGAGAAAGACTGCTTGAAATAAAAGTATCTTCACAGGTCTGGGTGAAGGGGCATGGGAAAGCAAAACAAAATGCAAGGTATGATGTCGTATATGGTTTGTCATACAGTAAATCTTTAAGGAGACAAGTGATGGAAAACTACTGTGATCTCCTGATAGCAGGAGCGCTTTGTACTAGCTGCACCTTGAAGAACTCTTGAGAATGTGGAAGATCATTCTTTTTTTTTTTTTAACAAAGGCTACACTGGGCATTTTGCTTTCTAATTATTTTTCTTTGTTGTAAGTTAGCTTTAAAAAAAACCAAAAAAAACCCCACAAATGGATGGTGTGGAAAAAAGTCAAAAAAGTCCAAACACATCTCTTCTCTAAAAACTCTAATTCCATGAGAAAATCTATAGATAAAATCATCCACAGGTTTAAGAGACAAAATCAGAGATGATTAAGGTTACAAATTTTCCTGTGAAACAGTGGTCGATTGAAATATGGAGGCTTATTGAATTAATATATTGTACAACTCATACATATAATAAATGCCTGCAATATTGTGATCTGGCTTCTCACACTTCTCAGTTCTCACAGAATCAGATTAATAAAGGTTTTGGATGAGTTTAAAATAATGCCATCTTCATCTTTATCTATCTTTGAACTTCTGGTCCTTCTTTTTCATGTAATAACCTTCTGCATTTCCTCTGTAGGTAGTGCTTAATTTACAGGATGCAATGCCACATATCATAAAACATTGTGTATTGTTTTACTACGTTGCACATGTCATGATTATGGGCTAAGTGCAGTACATATAATGATATAGGTGTTGACATTCTAGTAAGGTCAGTTAAGGCCACACCTCATGTAAAGTACAGAAAGTTAATTGTCAGGTGAAGATATATGGACTTCAGGTAAAATAATGTAAAGCATGAAAAAATAAGAAGTTTTCAGGTCTATTTCAAAGTTTGAATTTTAATAGTAAACAGCCTTGAGTTTTAAATCTGTTTGGGCTTCAAACTTCTACTCAGCACAGCTTTCTATATACAAAGGAAATTAGCTATTGAAGCAAGCTCTGAAAGAGGAAATTTTTGTGGTTTAAAGTATTTTGGAGACTTTCAACACAAACTTTCTGAAATATGCACTTTGGACTCAGTATATTTTGTTCAATCTGTTTGAAATTCAGATTTAGAACTTAAAACAAGTTGGATGATTTTGTGTTCTTCTCTGGCCTACAAAATCTGAGTCTTCAATAACATTGCATTAAATAATTTTGAAATGTACTTACACTTAAAGAATTTCTGGGAGATGGTACTAGTTCGGATTATCTGCCTACCCTTACTGTTACTATGATGATAGTAAAGAAATAGTAGGTATTCAGTGACTTTTTTCTGACAAATAATTTCATGTCTATTTTGGACAAGTAAGCTTTTGGATGACTTGAAGAACTGCATATCATAAAGACAACTAACTGCATTCCGCTAAGTAAGTGTCTGTTAATACTGATAAAAGTAGTTCTAAATTTGTCCTTTGTAGCAATTATTCTTTTGAAAATATCCACACTTTTTTTAGGCATATGAAAAGATAATGAAGCTTTCAATTACATTGTGCAAGAAATGGTACAATTTTAAAATGGAACATTTGTGTATTTTAAATGGTAGGGAGAGATGACTCAAAGTGTATTCCCTTCATTTGAGATAAATACTATACTTCAAAAGTTATTATTAAATCTCTTCTCTAACTGTGAATTAGAAAACTGTGAATTAGAAAAAGAACACCTTTTCACCCTTTGCTCTACACCAGAACCACGCACAGATTAAAAAACCCAGAAAAATTCGACCCCTTCAGCAAATAGTTTCAGTCCTTCCCGGTCCTGTGGCTTTTTTGGCCAAACTGTCCCTTATGCTCCCAGTCTGAAGTATGCAATCAAAACAGAAAAGTGAGAGTGTGAGCTCTCTGCTACTGCATCACTTTCTGTTGCTATAGGCCTGGAACTGGGAAATACAGAAAGCAAACCAAATACTTTAATGATTTCAGAATCCTACTTTTATTTCTTCAATACTGTTTTCTAAGTGAAGGTAAGCAACTGGAATTAGGCCTCATTACCCACTAAAGAGGGGAAAGTGACATTTCCTTTGTAAAACATTAAAATAAGTAAGTAAATGAAATAAACCCTACATCAAAAATAAAACTTCAAGAAAATACATATTCTCATGTTATTTCATTTGATTTTATATAGGTGTGATATGGTGAAAGAGAAGATGTAAGGTAGTTAGAGACCAGTTCTACTCTCCCTTATTGTAGTTATAATGAGCACTACAGTAAAACGTTTTGTACACACATCGGGTCTTTCTCCCTTTCCTCAAATTTCTTTCAAACATGATGTGCTTTGACCCTTCCAGTTCCTTCCAGTCAGTTTCCCTACACAGCTTCAGCCCATTTTTCTGTGTCACTGTCAGGTCAACTCCATGGGCTTGGGCATCTTGTTCTTTTTCATCCTAGTTTTTTTCTACTGACCTGTCTAAACAACAGAGCCAGAACACTCACTGCATTGATGGATCATAGCATTTCCAGAGAGAGGCTGATCCCATATGCCTGCATCACTATTGACACCTTTTTAATTAAATTAGCACATAAGTTTCCAAATTGTTTTTGGTCAATGGCCCATTTCTGAAGCTTTCTCAGGTTTTCCTGGTCTTTCAGGTGGTCATAGGAGAAAGGTTACCTTCTTTATGCATAAACTGGCATTGACTTAAGAGACATATTAACTACAAAACCACAGGGTTTGTCTCACTGTTCTATTTGTAAAGTTGAGGGCAATTGGCTGTATTTGTGTGCTTTCCATCTGCAGCTGACTTATGAAGTCAGCAATTTTTTTCTTTTCATTGTCACCCTTTGCAAAAATGTCGATGAAAGGTAAGCCTTTCTTTTCTTTCTACAGGACACTTTTCCTGAGAAAGCCCATGGAATCACCATAATTTTCCAGGAAGAAGAGCTGGGGCTGGTTGCTACTATAATATCTCTGACATGTGAAGCTGCTGGGAGCTAATTCTCCCCACTAAATGACCTTACATGGTTCAGTAACAATCTGCTGCAGGAATCACTGACATGGATGATTGTTCTTTGACTTTTAACCTCCAGGTAATAGAGATTAAGTGCTACTTGGATGGAGACAATATTTTCTAACATTGAGTTTCTAATAACCACACTATACGACAACACAAAAAAATAATGGAGTTTACAACTGGAAGATACTAATTCTTTTCTTCCTATCTTATAAGCTCCATTTGCCTCTGGAAGAAATTTATTCAAATACACTGTCCACAGAGTCTTCAAGTTTTTATGTTTTACAAAGTAAGATCACCTGCTACCCAAGAAGCAACACTATTATTATTAAAACTCATTTAAATTACTCTCCAGGAATTTTATTAAGGTTAGATGGCAAAAGAATTCATATTCATTCTTCCTGTAAGTAACACATAAAACCAACTAGCAAGTTAGATATTATATGCAATAAGGGGTTTTTTTATCAGCTAAGTAATAGCGTGTTTATACTCTAAATCTTTCTTGCTCTTATTAATTTTATTTTCTAATAAAGTAATAATGCTAAATAATAAAATAATAATAATAATATACTAAATATTAATAGACAATAGATAATAAACTACTAAAGCGATAATACTAAAATAGCGTTTTTCCTTAGCAACTGGCTAAATTCTTCTATTTTATTAATGTATTATTTTCTGAAATCCTGGATAGTCTTTACTTTGTCACATAGTAGAGATAAGCACTGCTCTCTTTCCACGATTTTTGTCGTCCTCAGTGCTCTAATGAAAGGATTCACTCTATGAAGGAGGAATGAGTTTACTTTTTCAGGCTGTTCACTCTTTCCCTCTCAGATGAGAAATACTTCACCTCATCTTTTGGGAGCTGAAATTTGTGCAGTCCATCATGTACTGATACAGTTTCCTTATATCACACCAGAACAGCCTTCAGGAACCAAGTTAAATTCATTTAAGATCCACAGTGCACATTTTTTTCGCTTACACTTTATTGACCTCACATGCAATCTGCCAGAGAGAGGTAGGCCATACCTAGTTGTGTAATCTCATGCTGTGGAGTCGTACATACAGTTGCCTCATGCAGGATGTTTTACAGCATGTGAGATCAGTTGTGCTATGACATGTCACAATAAAGAGCCAGGGTCTGAGAGCTGCTGTCCTACAGCGAAAGTTTTGCCAAGACCAGCTCTGGCAGACAACCTCACCTGCACTGGAAATCATCTTCAGCTTTCACAGATCAGCTGGGGACACAATTGCATTCATTTTCCAAAAACTTCTCATGCTTAATGAGCTGCTCACTAGCTCTAATTAATATAAACTCAGACTACCTAAGTTACAATTCAGCTGTCTCAAATGGGACATTTGATAAACAGCATCAACAAAAAAAAGCTGTTAATTCCACATAGATCAAAAAATAACATCACTGATCAGTTTATATGGCCTGGGAAGCCTAGGGGGAAAAGTAACAAAAAATATTAAACAATAATGTAAATTAGGTGAGATGAGCCTATGAAACAACTACTTGATCCTGGCTGTGACTCAGAGTAGCACAAGTGTTCTTTCTCAGGAAGTTTAATCTCTTTCACTATCTTAAGTGGAAGAAAAAAAATATACTACTACCAAACTTTAATATTTAATAGTAGTCAAAAACTTCTAAGCAGTAACCTCTAACTATAGGTTAATATGCGAAGTAAACACAGACTTTGTGCAGCATAAGGTTTTCTGAATTTATCCAAGTTGCTGCATTGGTGACTGATCAGCTTGATCTTGCACTCTGGATGGAGGGATCTTTATGTGAAGTGCAAGTACCAGTAATTAAAATAATATTTGACCCCAATAATGTTATGTTGACATCACAGCTATAAACCTGTACAGGAAGGATGAAACTTAAGGGGAAATCTATAATTTATATTTTACGAATAATTTTAAAAAAGGACCAAGTGAAATGAAGTGCCATAAAAATGCACATAATATCCCAAATAAGGAAAAAAGCCCCATGCTTTTCTTCTTTCTTTTTCTTTTTTTAACACATGCATTAGGAGTTATAAAAATTTAATGTTCATATTTAAAATCAAATAACAAGTATCTGACAGTAATTATAGTACTTTTGTGGATCAGGTACAGAGGTGATGAAGAAAAACATTTATACTGAAGTAGAAAAAAAATATTTTTTGACACCAGATTCCTATAAGGTTTCAGCAAATTTATCTCATTTGGAATTATGGCAATGATTTTAGTGTTGGCAACACAGGACAGAGGTATATAATACTACTCAGTACATGTTATATGATATATTCACTGTACCTTACTGGTAGAAGAACACTTTCTTTCCAATTTTATCCTGACATCCATGGATTTATATAAAGGAAAATAAGAGGAAAAGCTAGCCCATTAACCTACATTGTAATGATTTGAGGTGATCATGAGGGCATGAGCTTTGAGACGGAAACTAAAACTTTCAAAAACATTTCAATGAAATTGAAAGTGACTTCAAGGTCAAGTGTCATTTTCAGAAATATCTTAGATAATTAGCATGAGTTTTATAAAGAAATCTATGGGAGATATATATCAAGTGCTTAAGTCTTGCCAGACAATGGGACTCAAGTATCGAACTTATTCTACAGCTTTACCATTTCACTCATGCTTTTCCATAAGACTGTTTTGAACAAAAAGTTCCTACCTATGTACATACATCTTAATATTTCAACATATAAATATGAACTGCGCTCTTTAAATCACAAGTAGATGTTTCTAATATTCTTCTCTATGATTTATTATTTTCAGGGGGGGAAAGTAGTGCTTTAATAATGCTCAGTAAAATCAAAGCATAGGATAAGGTTGATTCAAAAGAAAGAAAAAAAAGATCATTCTTAACAATGAATATTGCAATCTTCAAGGAGCAGGAGAGGTGGTTTTAAGGTCAGAGAAGAGTAGAAATGGCAAACAGATGTATGAGCCATCATTTTAATTTTTTAACTCACTGGTTACTCTCTCTCAGGAGAAATGAAGAGATCTGCAAAAGGAGAAGAAAAGCATTCAGAATAAGCTCATTATCGTCTCTTTACAGCTCCCTTCTCCCTCCCTCCCCAATATAGTGCAATATCTCATTGAGAAGAGAACATAAAATTTACCCTTGACTTTTCTATAATTTCTAATGATTTAAGTCCGTATTCATTAATTTCTTTTCATATGTGATATTTTCCACAAATCCCAACAGTAAAAAAATTAATTGTTTTTCCTACATTTTCTTCTGTCATTTCACCTTTTCCTTCTGACATTTCACCTTTTTCTTTTCTTCTGCTTTTAGGGACAGCATATTGTTTCAGTCCTGTAAATAGTTACTTAATATATTCAAAAAAATCTTTAGAAAGCTAATATATCATGGAAAAATAAATGAAGCTGCTATGTACTCCCTAAGGGATAACAGAATTCTCTTACATTACATGAAAATAATAGTACCTACATTCAGTAATAAAGTAATAATATTTTATTTTATCAAGTGGAATAGTTAACTTAAGCTGAGAAGACGTCTTTTCTACATAGGATTTAAACTTTTGTTTTAGAATTCATATCAAAAGGACAAAGAACATTTAAGTACCTACTGAGCATTTTGGATAATATATCTGAAGATGGAGGCTATAGAGAGGACATAATTTCTAACCTATGACCCAAATGAGGCAGGAATAAGATACCATAAACTACCTGAAAAAAACTACTTTTTCAAGATAGAAATGTAGAGAATATGTAAGCAGCCTGACAGGCAAGGAGACAATGGATCTTCAACTCACACATAAAATATTAACGCTTCACTCCCTTAGATCATTTACTAGAGAATATCACTCCTTACAGTAGAGAAAAAACATGCCTTATGACAGCATCATTCATTTTACCCGTACTGACTTTAATCTGAATTGTTGAACATTTTCTATAAACAGTTGATATCAAGTGCACATACTGTTCTTAAATAAGAAAAAAAAATAATCTGAGAAATGTTGAAGCATAAGGATGTGCATGCATTATGGAACTACAATTTTAAGAATGACCATGTAATTTTATTCTTCCACTAATTTGTTCGTGCATTTGATTGCACAGTTCTCTCTAAATGGTTTCCTCACAATTGGGACAGTGAGTCAGAGTGAGAGAAATCATTCTCTTCATTGTTTCTGGTACACATTGTGCACCTAATTTTCAGAACCAGTCAGTCAGTAGCCATTGATTTTCCAACTGTACTGGAGAAGGAAAAATTCCATGCTAGAGCCAGAAGTTTCAGTCTGAATCCTTGTCTGGGGTAAAGTCCCCAGAAGGGACTGGAGGTCAATCAGGACAAAGATCAAGTACTTCCAACTACAGCTGTTTTGCATGGCCTTCCTTACTTAGTTGATTTTCCCACACTAACTTTTTCAGAAAAAGCAGCATTAGAGCAGCATGTCAATGAGGCTCATAAAAGACTTTGCTACATGTACTATTCAGTCTCTGGGTAGGTCTGTTCTCTTTCAAGTGTTTTTGTTGGGAGAGAACAGCCTTCAAATCAAGGTGCAACCTGGATAAATAGTGCCTCTTCCTGGCCTAGTACTCTGCTGTCAGAGGGAACTGAAAGGAGATAAGTGCAACAACAGGAGAGTAGGATTCAATTCCAGATTACTTTTCTGCATGATGTCTTACTGTATATTTTGTACAGTCTCACTCCCTCAGAAGCAGGTATTCCAACACAAAGGAAATTGGACCTCTTTGGTTAACCCCTTATTTCTTCCACAGAAATGTTTCATTGCCCATCAGTATTAGTGCTTTAGGCTGACTTGTCAACACTTGCTGCATAGAGTACCTCATAAATATTTTAAAACAATTTATGGTGAATTTACAGAAAAATATACTTTTATCTAGTATTACTGCACCTACTTTAAAGGTGTTAATTTCATTATAAACATATCAGCATGATTGCTTGCAATGGTTTATCAAAGAATTGTAATGACTCTGAATGCATTTACCTTTTTTAAGGTACTCTTTTTAAAAAGTGTGAATTTTGTCATAAAATGTTTACTAAGCAGAAACACCAACCCTTTTGGAATTAAACTTGAAAACCTGCTTTAATTGTATCTGTATTTGCAGAGGATTTGTGGCCTCCCCTTACAAATATATAAACAGTGATTTTGTAAATCTTCATTCGTGAAGCCTAGCCATGATGATTTTGTTGGAAAGAAGAAACAATCTGGTCCTTCACTGTATTTGTACACAGAATCCTCTGGTTTCCAGAAAATGAAAGATAGCCTTTATTATATATTTTTGTTTTTCATTTCCCTTTATTCTTCCCAAGCCTTAAAATAAGACAAGGAGCCAAATAACTCTAATATGACAAGAAAAATTATTCTAAATATCTCTACTTGAAAAAAGATGAAAGAGTGAGAAATGATCTCTGGAACTCTCAAATGAAGCTTTATTCCTTCAGCAAGTGCCTGATTAAAGCAATCAATATTTTTACTTGCAGCCTAAAAAAAACCCGTACTTTCTTTGTAAAATCATCAACAATCTCTTTAATTCTGTAGATGACCCTCACCGATCCTAATTTTTTACTTCAGTTAAGATTTAAACTGGTTTATTGGGTTTTTTTTTAGGAAAAGAAACTTCTATTAAATACTGGTGAAATCTTTAAAAACTGTTATAAGGAAATATTTAAATATTATATTTAAATTAAATAATAAAAAAATATGCTTAGAAGTATCAACATTAAAGATTCTGTTTTAAGTATCTGAACTGTAAAGCCAAATACTTATTAAAACATTTTAGTTCAAAGTTATTTAGAAGATATTTTTTTTCTCCTTTACATTTAGAAAATGGAGATGGGAATAACAGTTCTCCTCAACCTGAGAAAGTAAGACAGATATTTAACATGAAGACAAAAAACAATGTTGAAGATAAATAGTATAATATAATTTTCATGTAAGAAAAAAGTTATTAAAAAGTCCTTAACTGTGTTGATTTACTGATTACTAAATATTGTTACAATAAAAACAGCTGACTGCACACTGAAGAGTTACATAACTTATGAGTTATACTTTTTTGATCACAGATTTGGTAAGTAGTTTGTGTAAAAGCTGTAGGACTTGAAGTCTCAGTTGCTTAAAAACAACATCCAACAGAATGAAATAGTTTTGGTATCTGGGATAAGCTTATTAGCATATTAAATGGAAATGTGAAGAAAGAACAGAAAAGATTTGTGATGCTTTCCCTGAGTCAGGACTTTTTTCTGAAGAAATTGGAAAATACAATATAGAAAATAACCTAACCTCCAAAAGCATAAAAAAGCCTAATAGATGCTTTCAAGTAACTGTAAGATAAATCTAGTGAAGATCTTTTGAGACTAAAACTTATAGATTTAAATGTCCTGGTGTACATGAGTAAAAAAGAAAAATCATGTAGGAGTGGACAGTGAAAATTTTAAGTAGTTGGACAGCTACACAGACTATAGATGTGTGTGATTGAGAGTACATGTATATAGATTATACAGTAACAGTTGCTCATCTACTACAGCTAGAAGTTAGTGTCCTTTGACTCAGTGTCCTATTTTTTTGCATAGATCTGAATGTTAATGTAACATTCTCCACAGGTTTGCTGTCCGTAAAAGTTAGCTGTAAAATCCCTGCCGTTTCAACCATGTGCCTAAAAATTTTTTACAGCTAGATTTAGAAGTCTAAAAACATCAGGATTCTGAATTTATGTTTCTATATGTTCCAAGAAATTAGATTTTGTTTAAACTGAGGTTATCACCAAGCAGTGGGGAACAGCAGAGCCTCTACACAAATAGATATGATAAATATACATGGTGTGGTAATACACAAACCTTGCACTTCACATCCAAAAGTAATGTAGATAAACTCATGCAGTGCTTGAATAAACTAATAAGTCTGTGTTAAGGAAACTTCCCTGTCTGACCATTCCAGAGCCACTCTGGCAGTGCCACTCCAACCACCAGAAACTGTCACTGCTGGGACTGAAATCCCTTCTCAGCGGGTGGCTCCAGTGAGCCCCCGTGACACCCTGCACAGTCACACTGGGTCTCCTCACCAGCTCAGTCCCAGGTTTCCCATAGCAGAGTTTCAGACCTCTGAATCCTTAAGGCAGTTTAATCATACTGCAGCAACAGCACAACCAGCTCGAGCTGCTGCCTCCAAGGAGGGACCCCAAGCAAAGGAATCCTTGGCCTTTTATACTTTCACAGTCTAAGGACACAATGATCTGGGTTCTCTTATCTGAGCCATTGACTCCTGCTGTGTCTGAGAGTGTCTGGTCACCTGGCTGGGCCACAGGTCTCTGTGCCCTTGGTTATGCAAAGAGTTGGCACCAGTCCCCAGCCTCTTGCCTGGAACTGCCACTATTGCCCTCCATGCACTAAACCTGTAGCTCACACTGCAGCTCCACACCCAGCTACCTGCACTAAAGGTATTCCTTAACATCTCTGTCTTTGTTATCTTTCTACCATTCCAAACTAATCTGAGTGTCTTAGTATTTCTACTACATGTTTGGATACAAAATTTAGGTATTGCTATGTCCCAAACCAGTAAGGATATTCAGGCTTTTGAAGCATAGCTGGAAAAGATTACACCTTTTAGTCTCATGGTTGTGTGATTCACTAAGGAAGTAGTTCAGATGTATCTCCAGTGAGTTCGTAACTTAGATTACTTTTCTGATGGGATACACCCAGGCATTCAGAGGAAGATGAGAGATGTAATTCTCAAAAGAACTCTTAATTGTCTTTGAAAGGTCATTGTAAACAGGAGAGGTTCCCAAAGACATGAAAGAAGCAAATATCACTGCTATCATCAAGAAGGACAAGAGAAAGATTCGAGAAACTACGAGCTGTTTAGCATCACACAGAAAATTGTGGTGGAAATATTCCCAGAAACTGTTTTCAAACATAGGAAGGACAAGAAAGTGATTGGGATTAGTAAGCAGAAGAAATCATGCTTTACCAATTTGGCTAATAGACACTTGTGATGAGCTGACTAGCTTGGTGAATGAGGTGGTCTCTACTGAGACCTCTGCTGGGGCCAATACTGTTTTAACAACATTATTAATGGTCTGGATAAATGGGATAGAGGACATTCTTAGCATGTTTCAAATTGTTTAAAACTGGAAGTGCTTGGTACACCAGATATCCAGGTGGCTTTAAAATATCTCCAGGGACATTTAAGGCTCCACAACCTCTCTGAGAAATGCAGTTCAGTATTTTGGCACCCTCACAGTAAAAAAATGTAATTACTGTACCTCTAGGGTTGATACTGTGGCCACTACAGCTTTGGCTGTGCTGCTATTCACAGGGACCTCCATAATTTGAAGAAGTGAACTGAGAGGAACCTCATGGAGTTCAACAAGGGAAAGTGCAAAGTTTTGCTCCTGGGAAGGAATAACCCCATACATCAGATAGGCTGGAGGCAGACTGTCTGAAAATCAGCCTTGCAAAAAAGTCCCTGGAGATCCCAATGGACACCAAGTTAAACATAAGCCAGCAAGTGTGCACCTCTAAGAAAGCAAACCAATAACGTTAGGAGAATCTTTGCCAGTAGGTCAAGGAAGGTGACTCTTCCCTGGGATCAGGCTGCCCAGAGTGGTTGTGGAGTCTTTTTATCCTTGGAGATATTCAAAACCCAGTTGGATGGCTCCCTGAGCAACTTACTGTAGCTGACCAAGCTTGAGCGGCGCACTAAGACTAGATGACTCCTATAAGGACCTCCCCACCTCAACTGCTCTCTGAGTCTTTGGCTCTGGGATTCCTAGCTACCAGAAGTTTCCTTTAAAAGCATATATGGAGGAAAGTACACAAAGGAACAGAAAAAAGGTTGAAACAGTGCACCCTCTGTCCTTCATATTAGAATTGTTTCATTGTACCAAAGGAATGCAAACTAATAGACCATAGAAAAAGTAAATAAAGGGATTTGGGACTGTGCTACTTGTCATCCAGTGCGAGTGCCCATCAAGGATGGTAGTCACTGTGGTTTTGTTTCTAGAAAGAAGCTTGAAAAGGTATAACACTTAATTTGCTGTATATTTTCCCTGACACAGTTTAATGGTACATGTCAGAAATCTGATCGTGACAAGGTAGAATTTAACAGAATCTAAAATCAGGAAACAGTGAAAGAAAAACTTCAGAACCAGAATATGCAAAATCACAGTACCACATGCCTGCAAATTGATAAAAATACCAATTATATATCAACTGCTTCAGTTTCAGGTTATGCATAAAGTCATTGTTAGATAGGAAACATAAGGAAATATTTGAATTTCCCTCAGGTATAAAATTCAATGTTTTAAGAGATATAAAAATTTGTAGAGTCCTAAGACCACATAGGGGTTATATTTAGAAAGCTTTGTGTGCACAGTATGATCTCTATTTCTAAGACAGCAAAATCCTGTATGTAGAACTAAATACAGGATAGTAAGGCAAAACCAGACTAGAAAAATATTTCCAGCGACTAACACTAGATCAATAGACAGAAAAGCTGGCAGGAGGGGAAACGACAAGTGTGCATTTTCAGTGCAAAAATTTACCACTTCCCCCCTTCATGGCAATGAATGTAACTCATCTAAGACTTAGCATTCATAAGCCTCAATTTTCTTTTAGTTACAATTAATTTTTTGAGCTACTGAACTGATGCACTTTCCACCCCTCATTTTCACTCCTGGTTTATGTTTTAAAACTAGTACATGTCAGTAGCAAAAATTAACACTCTTCCTCTCTTTTTTCTGCTTGTCTGTGTTGTAGTTCTCCAATGCTATGAAAAAGAACACATCTTGGTAATTCATATGTGCTTATAAATTAATCTTAGGAAAAGTATAACATGCCAATGTTACTAACTTCTACTATTGACAAAGGTTTTCAATAGGAAACTTCACCATTATGAAGAAAATGTGTAAATTTCAAACACTGCCTGAGTCTGCTGGGGAATATCACATGGGGTAATTCAGCATCAGTTTCAGAAAAGAAGGCCTTAATAAGCATCCCTACATGCAGGAGAATAGGAAGAAAAAGCCGAAAACACTATTGCTGGATTTCTGGGAGAGTGTCGGAAAACAGCACTGCTTTGTGTGATTATGTAGTCTACATTTCTCAGGACTGCAGTCCAGGGAGCTGGTTCAGCCTATTCAATTTCCTTAGATTCTTTCTTCTTGTTATATTGCCTGTGGACAAGACACAAGGACAGTAATGGGGTTTTTGAATGCATTGGTATTTTCATTTTTAACTTTATATTGTCTAGGGTTTTTTGTTTTGTTTTGTTTTAAATTACTTTTCCAAAGCTTATATGTATAAAGAATGCATGCTTAGCTGGAGGCAATTCCAGCTAAAAATTAGTTCCCTCTGCCTCATTATCCTACTATTTCATGCATCTCTGAAACTCTACATTATACTCTAAAAAGCTTCCTAGAGGAGATTTGTTGCCATAAGGCATCAATCAACATATCTTGTGATTAACCTCATACTACAGAATAAAAATATGTCAAAACCTTCTCATGAAAATGACTTGATGTGTACAGCGCAGACATTTACCATGCCAGATTCCATGTATATTTATATTGATCTATTAGCTGTCCTGGCACTCTGACTGGGGGAAAAAACCCTACGAAAATAGATTTCACTGAATACCATGTCACAGACTGCAAATGTGAAAAACCAAACCACAGTATCTTGGTACAGCAATTTCGTATTGCCTAGAGTCAGCACTTCTTCGGCATTATATTGTTGTGCTTGGACACGTCTGGCCAGGTGGCTTTCAGGGAAAAAGTAAAGTCACCAAGAAGGTAACAGTTTCAGGAGGAGAGGACGCTAACTCTAGGCAAACAAATGGCTACATGAAGAAATGTGGTTCTAATCAAGTGGTCAATAGGAAAAGGAAAAAAAAAAGCCAAAGACCTGAAGAAATCATTCAAGGAAGAGAAAATGAACAAGTGGATTAGGACAATGTTGTAAATAATTTTCCAGATCCTCAGGATAAATGAACTAATCCTTCTCATCTCAGTACCAAATATACATAATTTGCAAAGAAGTAAAATAACTTACTTAAAGCATTTTTAGACATTTTTTGAGTATCAGATGAAAAATATGACAGCTATAGTTAGGTGCTCTTTAAATTGTGCATTTCCAATAAGTATTTAAGTTACTTGAACAGCTTTGATAAGGCCTCACAGGAGACAGAAAAAAGCTTGACAGACCTGGGGTGAAAGGTAAATTCTAATATAGTTTAAAACTGGGTAAGTGAAAGATAGAAAAAGAAGCCAAGAATAGGTATACCGCACTGTTAAGTTAAACAAGAAAGGAGTCAAACAGTGAATTGCTGCAGAATATGACCAGAGTCATTGTTTCTCACCGCATTCATTAATGGCGGGAAAGACTCACCAACAGTCAGTCAGTTTGATAGTGATATGTCTGTTTCCTATTGGCTTTTTATTTTGCAAAATATTTTTTGGATGTTTTACTCCAGAAAGTCTTATGCCTTGCTCTGTACTCTGTGTCTGCTCTTGGGTCTTCCTTTGTCAAATGGCATTCCAATTTGGTTTTGATTTCATTAGTATTTTAGTTATACATCTGGAAAACTGTGTAACTGTGACCAAACCAAATTTGTGCTGCAGAAGTAGCTGAACAAATATCCTCTTCTGATATCAGAAGAGATAATTATTGCTGAAGTGATAGACATTGTGCTACTTTACAGCCCAAATAAAACACTAATGACTTTGCTGATTGAGACATGAGATATGTCTGGCTCACATTCTCACTTTCATAAGTGGACAATGACAGATAGGGATAGAGAAAAAAGCTGAAGAACAAAATTATATGTAGTTTTGCTTTGCTTTTTCAATATACTCTTTAATGACTCATGAAGCAGGGATTTTGATTGAAAGTAATATAATGAAGTATTTAATCAGAGAATTATAGAAGGGCTTGGTTTGGAGTGGACCTTGAAGATCATCTAGTTCCAACCCCCCTGCCATGGGCAGGGGCACCTTTCACTCCACTTTTCTCAGAAAGCATCCTTGATGATTTTTTTTCTTTTAGTTTTCTCCCTTGCAGAGCTAAAACTGATATTAACACTTTAAATTACATTAACTATATCATCTGAAATTGACAGATCCATTATGAACTGAAGAAAATTAGTTACTGTCAATTGGGACTTGAATTTTGGCTAGTTTTAATCTATTCAGAACTCCATTTGTCAGTTAGCTAGAAGCTTTCAAATGGGAATGCATTGTGTATTAAAGCAGTTTTTGTAGTAGAGGACAGATTTTTAGAAAGTCTCAGGCACAGCTGCCAGCTTACTGAAACCACATAGGTTCCAGCTTCTAACCTACCAACACAGGGAAAGTTCTCAGCTCAAGTGAAGCTTATCCTCATCTACTTGGAAAATATGGCACAGACCTAGCCATATCTTGCAGTCAATACCTGTCTCTGTGTCAGACTTCCAGTCATGAAGTTTATAGTTTACTCTCTGCCTTCACAGGTACCTACCAACTTCATCTGTTTCCTATTAACTGTCAAAGATTCAGAAGGCCAGCTTCTGTACTCTGTACATGTGAATAATATTTAGCAGAGCAGGGACAAATATGAAGTGGGAAAAATGCATAAAACTGCTTCTTAACTTGAAAAACTGGTATTTCTTTTTCCTTCAAATATACATTTAAATGCAAACATATTGTCTAGTACCTCCACAACCAGAATTTCATCAGATTAAATTACAGAACACAGACAGATCCCAGAAGATACAGAAGATACACTCTGCCTCTATGTGATTCTGCTTTAGAATCACATATTCATACAAAGTCCATGACATGCCATTGTAATCAAATTGCGATGCAAAGTTACAAAAGGATGGAAACAGCGTCCAATGTACATGTCTCCAAAGCCCTAGGACTCAAATAAGATGCAGCATAGATTACCATAATGGCATATTTAATGCCTTCAGATAGTGTATATGTTATGATTTGAGCATTAGTTCTCAGAATTGCTATTAGTGTTAATTGTTGTCTGTGCTCACTACTTATATACCTCTCACTAATAGAGGACTGAACATCACAACCTGTCAAAAGTAGGATTTTATAGGATTTTATATTAAGTACTTGAATTAAAGGCTCCCAAATCAATAGGTTTACATGACTTGCCCACAAAGGTGTGTGGTTTTGTGCGTATGTATATACGATTTTTCAAAACCAAAATCAAATGCAAGTCCTTTTACCTAAATTTGAATTTCAAATGAAATCCTTACCAAAACAGGAAATTTATGGTCTGTTAAACCAGCATTTAGAGTTCATCCCTCTTCTATGGTTTTGTGATCTCTTTTTCTTACGCATTCATTCCTTTCTTTCTACTGACATGTAAAATATAAACCAAACATTGTTCTGTGCCATGGTTGCCACTAAATATGAATGCTCATGAGTGACTTATATGGTCCTCATTTTTTTTCATTTTCCTTCTAGTTTCTAATAACTGAAATTTTCTTACCTAGCCTTAGCCATAAGCAGTCTCCCCTCTGTCAAATTCTACTTGTAGAAAACTCTGAATGAACAATTTAGTTGCAATAGTTAGATCTGACAAGACACATTAATAGAATTTGATGTAACCAAATTCAAAACATACTGAAGGTATTGCACAAAATGGACTTCTCAGTTCTCTAGAGAGTATTCTGTACATTTGGTGAGATGGGAGTGAGAGAGAATGCAGGTTTCAAGACTGACAGACATTAATCTAAAACCTCCTGTTTACTTCTCTGGCCATGAAATCCTGGCAAGGAAATAATTTTCTTCTATTTTTGCCCTGGGCTGCAGCCATGTCACCAGCTTTGTAATCACGGATATGTTACTTGGGGGAAGAATGGATGTGGGTTCTTGTATTTGTCCATCACAAGTCACATGAATCACATATATATATATAGATATAGATATATAGATAGATAGATAGATATAACATTAGAACTTGTTGAAAAAGAAATGCTAGTCTTCCAAAGACAACTTAGAAAATTACAAACAGTTTTATTTCATGACGTTGGAAACACTTTAAAGATGGTATTAAAATTTGATATGAAGAAATAATCATGATCTTGTTCCTTACTTTTTTGTGTTTCTTTCCCTTTTTCTTACTGGGTATTCTTAATAGATAGTTGAATTTTATCAAGGAATGTAAGTATATTCTGTAAGAACAATGCATTCAAAGAATATATCTGTACAAAAAAAAAAAAAAATACTGCTACCCTGAGAAACATTTGCATTTAGTGTTTCCAGATGCTTTTGAACTATGTGAAAATTCTTGATCAACCTACTGACAAACTATTAATAGTGAAAAGAATTTAATCCAGTGATCCAATTGTTTGCTACAAATACCTCTTCCAGCCCTAGACATAGAAACAACGGACAAAATAGATAATATGCATAATGCAAACATAGAGATGAACAGTAATTTAGCTGCTATTCAATGCTGTATTATATGTTACAAACTAAAAGAATTAAATCAAATTTCTAAGCAACATAGTTTAAACAGATGCATGTCTGTTGTTTTGCTTCTGCTAATACATTATCCTACATCATTTTGTCTTCTACTGTGTGTGCGGTTTATTTTTGTGACAATTTCTGTTGCAAAATCATAGTCCTTGCTACAAATTCTACTTTTGCCTCTGAAAATCTTTGGTAAACACCTCATGTAAAGAATTACAGTTCTTGATTTTAAGACAACTATTCTAAAAAATATCATTATTTAAAATCTGTTTCTTGAGAAATCAGTAATATTTAACCTGAATTTAATGGGGGAAAAAGCAGTGATCCAGTTTCACTGTAAACTGTCACCTTATTTTTTTCATATTCATACATAATCCACTTTCTAAATGTGTGCCAATTATAGATTTCTTATTTTAAAGGTAAATTCTTTGTTTCAACATGAAGAATTTGGAGAAATTTCTAAGTATTTCCTATTTGTGAATTGTTCTCCATGTTAGAATATTTCTTGTCCTCGACAAGTTGAGTTTTCTAAAAGGCAGAAAAATTAACTAGGACTATGGTGTAGTTGTTGACAATTGTTATCCATATGAGTAGGGATTTCTATAAATATTACATGTTATGTGACATTTAAGAGATAAATTCATTGTCTGACTCCTCAGAGAATGTAAATGAAAGAAGGTATGAATTAAAAATTAATTTATTAGGAAGATTTTTGTGAACTATTTAGGTATATATGTTGCTATTCTTTGATAGCTCTAACTTTTACTCACCGCAGTGTATGTAATTATTCTCGATTCTGGTTTTGGTTCATGCACTACAGAATACTACTCCACTTTGCTCTCCATGCTCTAATTTCCAGAATAAGGAAAAGAGAGCAGTGGAAAAGTAACTAGTAGGAAAGGGATGTTGCTGTCCTTGCCCAACAAGGAAGTTGGCTGCCACAAAAACATGAACCTGGGCTGCAGGAAAGAGAAGCTGAGGACTTCTTCTAGGTTAGTGTCTCTAAAATCAGGCACAAGTCTTTCTACTAGTAAATGAAGCTGAAATTCCCACTAAACTCATCTACACAGAGGACTCTTGTACCTTTTGACAACGCAGTTTTACTTTCATCTTTGTTGTTGCTGTGTATCTGGACTTTTTGATCTTTTTTTCCCCTTCCCTGTAAAGCTGTCCTCTCTTGACTTCACAGAAGTCAAAGAAATCAACAGAAGGCTTTCAGATTTAATTTGAAATGTTTCTCATTTTGAGTTTCATTGGTCAAATCCTCTGATCTGATTTTCTCATCCCTTAAGACTGTTCACAATCTCAAAGAAAAACGGTTCTCAAGTCACAGGACTACATCTATAAATCTTCAAAATCCTGTATCTAGGGCTGTTTCATCTGTTGTAAACCTGAAACTTTGCACATGTGAGTGATCATCTCTACCCTAATAAAGTTGGTAATGTAGTTTGAAATGAAACTTGATTCCTCCCTTTTTGGAAGGGGTAATGCTGTTTGAAAATTAAATACGGGCCATTTGTTTGATGGCTACTGCATTATATTATAGTCAGCCTTCCTCTAGCCATACAAAAAGTGAAATGTGAAATAGTGATTTCTTTTCCCTTGGTAATTGCACAAGAAAATGACAAGTCTATTTATTGGGTTTTTTGCATGATTTTAGTAAGCAGATTTTTCCTGAGAAATAACTTTCCTGGCAAAATCAAATTTTACTGTTGCATTTCATATGGGTCTTAAGGAGATGGTTCCATAAGCTGAAGAGTAATTACAATTTAATACCTCAGTTCAAGTTGCTATTGCACAATACAGACCCTTATAAATAAACTGTTATTCATGGAACAGTAGTTGATTGTATAATGAAATCATGAAAATAGCTACATCTACTGAAACTGTCCTTAATACATTTGTTAACTAACAAGGTTTCACTACCTTGCCAATAAAACTTCAAAGGAAAGGGTTTAGAAATAACAATCTTTTTTCAGTACATATAGAGACACTGAAGTGCAACGGGAATTAAAACCACTAATCTACATCTTTGGTTAGTGCAAACCACTGGTAAGCTGCAGTCTACAAGTGCCTATTCTCCAGCCACTCTGCATTTTCTCACAAAGATGTCTGTAAGAAAACGTTCTGAATCTCTTTTCTTTTGCTTTTACTAATGAAATTTATTTGTAATGTGTTTCAGGGAAGATTACCATCTAGTGTAAATTCAATAAACTCCATTGCCATAGAGGGAGTTTTGCTGTTTATACAAACTGGTATTCTGGGTCCGTATACATGCAAGGGTTGGACTCTATGACCTTGAAGGTCTTTTCCAACTGTAATGATTCTGTGATGCTATGCTGTACTGTTTTCTATTTGCACATGATTGACATTCATTATTTTATTTCCTGAGCTACAAGACAATATTCAAATCTCTTGAAAGTATTCAGCAAGCCCTTTTATCCTTTATTGTATGCTTCCTGAATTTTCTTGCAACAATTTCAACAATGAACTTTTAAAAATATTTATTTCAGATAGGCTACTGCCTGAATGATCCAAGCAATAGACTTTCTCCCTTCCCTGTGTTTCCATCCTAACAGAAAAGCTATTAAAGCAGGCAGAAATCTGATTGCAGTCTCTGTTTCCAAGCATTGTGGAAATTGGTAAACAGAGGATATTTATTTCTGTGATGGTGAAGAAAAATATTAAAGTGTATATAAAGTGAATTAAGTTTTAAGATTTTTTTTTTATTTCAAGAAAGATATTCATGCAAGCACTCTGTATGAGAGAAAGAAATCATTTATTGCCCTTTTCAGTTCCTCCCTCTAGTTATTTCATTTTCTCCAGTCTATTTACTTACTTTAACCATCCCTCTCCAAAATACTTAAAGGTTCAGCTACCTTCTCAAGTCTCCTCTTTTGTTATTTTTTATTTAGTTGAACCAAGAAGAATGCTGAACAGTACCTTACTGCTATTGGTACCCAAACACAGCCAATGAACATCATTCAAATATCAGACAAAGAGTGTAGTCCAAATATCAAGTTTGATAAATAATAAACCTGAATAAATATTTAAGTTAATCGTGGACAGCCTGTGATTCTAGAAAATAACCTAAATGACCTGAATATATCATTCATTCACTGAATTTGTTGCTCAGCACCAATTACAAAGGCACTCAGATGGCCTCTCTTGCTGTAGCCTGAATGCTTGTTTGTGAGACACACGGCTATTCCAACAGCACTGGATGCATAGTTTTGCTTCAAGGACCATATAACACATTCAATATGCACTCTAAAAATGTATTAATATTAATCATGCTTACAGGTACATTGCCAGAAAAGGAGGCTCATCTCATTTTATAGGAGCCTTCAATATATCCTAGAATATGTATTCAGAGTTGGTCTACTTATATGATAGAGATGCCTGAATATATGCAGGCAGGCTTTTGAATACTGTATCATCTGATTAATATTTCAGATCTGAAGAAAATTCATAAGGCAGCTGAAAAAAAAGTGAAATCAAATATAGGGAAAAATTTCCTTCCCTGGAGGACTTTTGACCAATGGAGCTCTGTACAATTTCTTACCAAATGTGAATATATCAGGTTCTTTTAAGGTGGTTTTGCAGCAGGCATTCAACTATATGCAATGTGCAGCTGTTGGGGATATTTTGATTTCATCGTATTTTCCTGCCATTTCTAAATAGATTTCATAATTTTCCACATTTAAGGAAACTTCACATGATATTGCAAGGGATATAATTTTTGGCAGGATTTTAAATGGTCATGCTAAATGATATTTATAATTTCATAACCTAGTTTTGAACAGCTGTTCACCCAAAGAGAAATACAATAGGAAGTTCTGTGGTTCAAGTATAATAAAGACAAGCCATAGGTCTTTGGTTCAATCACTTTGAAATCCAGTCCATGTATTCAGCTTCATGGTGCAGATTTTAGGACAGGCTATGGAATCTGTAGGAATAAATCCTACTCAAATAGGATTTATCTAAAATGTTTTACTGTGATCTTTTCTTGACAAATTTACAAGTTATGGATGCAAACATCTACAAGTATTTCCAGAGTTCAGTAGCTGTACTGGTTTTGATCCAAGTCAGTATAAAAACGTATTTAATACCCTCATATTTCACTGTAGTCTTGCAAAACCATATATATACAAGTGAAATTGATTTTGTAAATAATTTAATACATTTGTGTCTTTCCTGCACAAATATGTGGAATAGTACTACTGACTTTTTCATATGAATATAAGTTTAAACTTTATTCTTCTTCAATTTGGATTTGAATACTGTTAAAACTTCTTCCTTTGAGAGATGTTAGCAAAGATACTCAGAAATCCCCTAAAAAGGCTGTGGTAAGAATTTGTAAATTAATGTCTTCTATCATTTCTCCTAATTTTTTTAATTGTTGACTTTCTCAAAAGGTATTCTAGTGTTCCTTGGATAGACTCCTTACTCGCAGTTATACTGTATTTTAAAGAGTTTTTTATTTTTCCTGTATGAACATCTTTAAGTACTGGAGGATCTCTGTTTTTGGATCCAGAATAGCCTAGAGTATGTGGACAGGGCAACTTATTTGGGTGTATGCCTGTCTTTAGGTTTCTGTGATTGTTTTGCCATAATGAGGCTGGAAGCTGAAGGAACCGTAGTAATGAATCATTCTCACCAGCACAGGAATGTGGATAGGTGGGATGAATCACCCCCTGGAGGTGCTTGTCTCTCCTCATTAGATGAGGGCTAGAGGACAGTTGACAGCATGGACCAGACAGCTAACTTTCAGAATGTTAATGTTAAATGACAAATTTAGCCAAAATAGTTTTAATTTTTAAATAAGTGCTCAGATTCTTTTTTATTTTCTCTGTTATTGGATACCTGCAGAATGGTATTTCTTTCAACAGTATGCACTTACTACATAGAAAGTACTCTTCATTAGCTCAGAATTATTCACCTTAAAATTAAAAAAATAGTTATTGTTTTCAGAAAGTTTCAGTTTATATTAATGTGTGAAATATTCACATATGAAGTCATAATTCATCAGACCTGAAATCAGCATTTCACTGAGAGGTTCAGGCTCCAGCTTTTGCCAAATGGAAGAGAAAGGCACCTAACAGAGGCAGTTCATCCCAACACAAGCTCAGTGATGTTTTTTCACACACCTAATATTTGAATTAGTTGAAACTGGGTGTTCTGAGCACTCACCCTCCGTCACGGTAAATCAAGTCAGCAGCCTCTCTCTCTTATCTGCAGATTATAAAAGGCACCTACAACAAGTAAAGTGCTTCAAATAATTATTTTAAACTAAACACTGAATACTCTGATGTAGTTTACACTTTTTTGATCCGTTTCTCAAATGTGAAACCCAGAGTGGATACTTTTGAACCGGCAGACAGTTACACAAGTATTTCTGTGGAGCTACCCATCTTCCTGCAGGTACATTTCATTGTGTTTGGTACTGTGACTCTTACCTGGCAGCTTCTTTTTATGGGAATTGCCCTTCTGGGTAGTTTTGCAGGGTACCATTATTCACACAGATGTTTCTTAGGAGATATCATGTCCTAGACTTTGGAAAGTCACAGGAAAATAGCAGAGAGGAAGCACTGTAGTAAATACCACCTAGATACACATATAGTGACTGACATCCATATTTGCATACACATTCTTTCTTGGACCATTTTTTGGAACATATGGAAAGCATGTGGTAAAATAATCATTCTGCAAAAGATGCCCATATGAAATAGAAGACAGTAATGCACTAAACATAAACATAAACAAATCCTAAGTTTATTCCTTTACCTGATTTCTCCTCCTTTCTTGCCTTCTCACTCCTTACCTCCCTCTGGTAGGATAGGGAGTAGAATTAGGAAAAGGTAAAACCTGTCAGTTGAGATAAGACCAGTTTAAAACTAAAGTAAATATTATTATTATTATTATTATTAATAATAATAGTAATTAATAATGATAACAACAATAATAATATTAGTAATGAAAATGAGAGGAAGAGAGAAGAATTGAACCCAAGAAGAATAAGTGATGCACAATTCAATTGTTTGCTGACCACAGGCCTACACAGAATCTTACCAGATTGATAAAATCCTTCCATCATGCAAAGACTTTTTGAATCAGACTTGCACACTCAGCGGAGATATCCTGGAAGGGTGATTCAGGTGAATGTAATACCATACACTCGATATTATACTGATCAAATATTCTCTCTGTTACCTGCATAATCAACTCCTTAAAACATTGTTCTAATCAGTGGATAGCAAACTAAAACTGCCTATCAGAAAACAGTGAGTATAAGAATATTCCTGAATATATTTGTGCTTGGCTACAGGATAGTGGTCTTTCTGGGATTTAGAGTGTTGAGTTCATGTAAGTTTCCCTGAGATCACACAGCTTTTTATTCTGAGCTCAGTATGCAATGCCTCTTATTTATGTGTATGGTTCACTGACTCTTAAATGGACAGTGTATGATAAACCCTTCAGGCAACAAACAGAAATCAAATCTTAGTCTATTTCAAAACATCCTAGTATCCACATTTTATACAAGGTCATGCTTCCTGAAAAAAAACAAAAAAAACAAAAAAAAAAACCAAAAAAACCCCCCAAACAAACAAACAAACAAACAAACAAAAAAACCCACAAATTTTTAATAATTATTCCAACATTGACTTTAACAGATATGTCCCAAATTCTTGTAGGATTTAATATATTCCCTTCATATATGCTAATAGGATATAAGTTAAGTCCTATGCAGGCATAAATTTGTCCTCAATTTACATGACTTTTAACACTTGAAACACTAAAACCACTAGAGAAGTGATTTATAAATTAGCAGAGTATCACTAAAGGCACTAGAAAGATGTTGAGTTACATCACTTCAGACTTTGACTCTGATTTTTCGAAAAGATTGTTGTTATTGTAATCCATAAATAATGGGAATTGAGTCAGATGTTAAGCATGTTGTTGACAATTCCAAACAACTAGTCTTAGTAAGTATATGATTTTTCTTCATGCTTTTACAGAAAGGAGACAAAAGTATTGTCTATTACTACAGGATAGAAGCTGGCTAGAGAGTACAGCTGTGGTACAAAATTCAGTGCTCATCATGTATTTCAGCAACTTAATGCACTTCTTTTACTGATTTGATTGTTTCAAATACAACCTATTTTAGCTAATTCTCCAAGATTTAGATTATGAAAGTGCAAAACCTGATCAATTCAAGGAATGTTAAATTTGCAAATGGATGCATTTTATGCCTCTTTAACAGCTCTAAACCCTTCATTTTCTTTTCAGATAAAAATATTCTATAATGGGAAAAGAAGAATATAAAGTAAACTCAAATTCACTAACTCAAACTTTTTATGAGTAGCACTTTCTTTTAATGGTACATTTAGCTAATACTGAATTACAGGGCAGTTCCAGCAGAAGTACATGACGTCTGCATTAATATCAAATTAATCTTTTATGATCAATCTTATTGTCATGAAATCTAGACAAATTCATTAAGTGAGTCACATAAAATAGAGTATCTTTTCTTTATGCTGTTTTTAAATCCTGTTTTGGTATTAATTACTCATTTTCTTAGATTCAAGAGATCCATTTGTTTCCATTTAGCTGCACTCCTTGAAGAAGGACTTGAACTGCAGTGTACTCTGATGATCAGGAATATGCTGTATGGTGGTCAGCAGAATCAGAAGTCATCCATTATAAACCACTATTATAGCAAGTGAAACACAGTAAAAAATTATAAGGGATACTCTTCAAAACTAGAAATCAGTTTTCATTTTGTACCCCTCAAAATCCACACCTAATACCCAGAGAAAATTAAATGATGATACAGTCTTTTTACTGATGTTACTTGGTTTGTTCTGAGATCTTGGAGTAGATAGAAAGACTACTATGGTAACAACTGCAGGAAATATCACTTTATCTACTTACACATATCTTGGGACATGGGCCCACATATCAGAGGGGCAGAGGTAATCGCTAAAGAGCTGTGAAGCTGAGCAACTCTCTGAGAATGCCTAGCATGCTTTTCACATTACCACCTCACAGAAATCAGGTAACAGAAATCATTAAAATACAGTGAAAAATAATAGCAATACCAGCCACTAGCTTCGAGTCACAGATCCACCACAGATCATACAGAGCTGCTTCAGAGAGCAAGAAATGTCCATTGTTCTACAAATCACACAATTCTGTAAAATTCACTGAACATTATAACCTCTTGTCTTTGAAAGATAAGGCTAAGTAATATGATTTGCAGCCAAAGCAATTTTGATGTTCGTAATTTGTTTTACTGAGTTGTTGTGATTGTTATTACAGACGGCCAGAGGACATGTACTGAATTCCATGTCAGTCATCAAGGTATGAGGATGTGATTTTACATGGGAATGAAAATGGAAAGTATTTCTTGCTATTACTGGGCCCTTGTTTTGAGCTTTTTCTTTCTTCCCCTTTTTAAAAAAGAAATCATGCCTAAATTGATAACTTCAATAGTAAATTTACCTTTCTTCATAGGAGAAAGCTTTCAGATCACAGCTTCTCTAATTATAAGAGGCTTTTTTCTTTCAGTGGAGGTAGCAGCTTGGGCCTTGGCTCATCTCGGTTAATATTGTTACTATGTTTCAAGGTATATTTAGGTTAGATGCCCCTAATTCAAGAGTAATTAAATATAGATTTAACTCAGGTCAATACTCACATCATCAGGCACGAAACAAGTGAAAAAAGAGAGTCCAGGACCAAATCCTTCTGAGGGAAGTTTTAATAAAACTTAAAAAGCCACTGTGAAGTCTTTTAGCACTAACTAACTCTCAACAGTGTTTAAGCGAAATGGTTTTTCAGCTGCAAAGTGTTTCAACACTGACTTATTTCAATAAAATTGAAATATTGTTAAGGTGTTTCTACCAAATATCATTAATACGTAATATTTCTATTTAATTTTCATCAAAGTGAATATATAATAACAGATGGTAATGCCAGGATATACCAAGGCTTACAGAGAGAAAAGGATAATGAGTAGATCCCTATAACACAGATGAAGTCTTTGATAAATACATATAAATCTTATTGTCTTAGTGAAGTTATGATATTCCACTCTTTAGGCAACACTGAAATAACTTGGCTTGTTCTCTTACCAAACTAATGACACATATGTGCCTAAGGATTCCCCTTGTGATAGAATATAAATGAATGCAAAAACATCTCTGTAAAATGCAGTAATATATTTCTAGCATAGCTGAGCAATCTATTCAATTAGATTGTTTTAGGGATACATTTAAACCTGAGTTATACAAATTAGAATGGTAAGTATCATTCCAGACTTTCCCAAGTCCACCTAATTGAACTGTTTTTGTGGGAGAAAATTATATTTATTTGGTTCATTTATCCAACAGAATTTTCTTGGACACCTCTACTACTTCAAAATAATTTCCAGGAATACTGAAATGCCCCAAAGGTTGTTGAAGTTGCCCATTACTAAGTCTTTCCTTGGAGGAATAGTAACTTCATCACAGATTATAGCTCAAACTCAATTTTCCAAAACACGATAGTTTATAAAATTATAGTAGGTGCTATAACATTTGCTGTTGATTCATGCTCAGCCTGAAGCAGAAAGTCTGCTGCCTTACAGGAGAAAATTGTGTCTCCTTGAATTAGAAGGGTATATAACAACCGTAAAGGTAGGTACAAGTAGTTTGATTTTAAAAAAAAATTGTTTGCTCTTAATATTCTGCAGATCATGAAACTACAGGACTATTCTTAATATTCAGTTTAATATTCTAGGGTACCTTTGTACAGAGTAGTAACATTATCATCCTATTTGGAGCAGCAAGTATGCAAACAGTAAATACTGGATTATGTGCTGGTCTCCTACAGACCAATATCATTCCAGAATAACTGTTCAAATCATTGAAGCAATTTCCCTGGAATTAACCAGGTTGAATCCATTTGTGAGGGCAGAGAATACCGTGGCCTTTCTCAGTATCCTTTCAACTTAAATTCTGTTACTGATTTTGTACAGGCAAAGAAGACATAAAAGGAAAGTACAAACCTACTGTTAAGCCTTAAATAAGCCTGAAGAGTGGCTAAGGTTACATTATCAAGTACACAGCCCCAAAAGTGTTTGGGAAGCCATCAATGTTCTCTGTATGAGAAATAATGTGGTACGGAAATGTTCAAGCTTCTTTTAATCATCTCGTCTTCTTTTCAGGATGAGAAATTGATGGTCTGAGATACACATCAGACAACTTCTAAAACAGGTAATATGAATCTCATCCTAAGATTTAAATTAAAATATGAATGTCTGAAAGAACTAAGACTGACTGGAGGAATTTTCCTAAGTTTAACAATCAGGGAAGCATTCATTCTGTGTTAGTGTCAAGAAATCTCTTCAGATGTTCCAGGGTATCAAAGGCATGCCAAAGGGCTGACAGATGAGATCTGGGACCTACGAAAGACTCATGCTGCTGTAAAGAATCAGCTGAAATGGAAGGGAAACATCCCAAGGTACCTAAACTGCTATTAATTTCTTATATACAGACAACTGAAACCCCATCTCTGTTAAGCAAGTTTTAGACATTTTATATTTTTAAGCAGAGATAATCTTGGTTTGATTTTTGACACAGTAATGTTCAAAGAAGGTTTGGCTCTACTGAAATCACCCTATTCCTATGACAAGATAATATTCTCGGGTAATTACTTCTAAGGTATAAAAGAAAATGATATTAGAGTGTTAAAGGCTACAATTCACTTTACATATTAGATTCAAAGATGTTTGAGAGAGGCTCAGTTTGTCTAAAATACTATACTTTCTTTGTTTCCAAATTTTGCATAGGAACTTTATAAATATGAGCTGTCTGACAGCTTGGACAGAAATCAGCTAGGAATGATTCAGACATCTCAGCGTCATAAACACTAATACCTACAGCAATTCTAAACTCAGTTCCATAGTC
This sequence comes from Corapipo altera, assembly GCF_003945725.1. NCBI lineage: Eukaryota > Metazoa > Chordata > Aves > Passeriformes > Pipridae > Corapipo > Corapipo altera. The sequence goes on from NW_020884874.1 coordinate 11,618,639, forward strand.
TGAATTTAACCTTTTGGGTTTGAGTTTTTTTAGATCTCATCTAGATTGTGAAGCAAAATTACTCTCTGTACATAGCCTATTTGAACAAAACATTGTTGTTTTCACCTTTAAGTATGGATTTGAATAATGCATGACACAAAATTATAGGATGGGCAATTTAAATTGAACAAGCACTGAATACCATCATGTGTTGAATCTCCTGACTTGTGTATGCTTGATTACTCAGACTCAATATTACATTAATGTTTCTTTATTTCTATTTAATATTAAAGAGTATTTCCTCCAAATCCTGTAATAGCGTTTTTATAGCCAAAGTAAAGTTGGTAAATATTGGTCAGTATATTAATGCAAATATTAATAAATTCATTGGAAATATGTACTAGTTAAATTCAATATGTTGAGAATATCAGAATAGTAGGTACATCTCTACATGCTCAAATTATGTCTTTGGGTTGAAAGTTTGATGTAAAAAGCTTAGACGGAAAAAAACAGTAATTAATATGATCAAGTTAAATTAGCAATAAGAAATAGCTCAATCTGAACATTTCTCATTTCTTTTAAATTTTCTTCTTTTTTTTTTACATTTGTTATAGTCTCTCTTTGCAGTCAGGTATTGTGATATGAAACCTTCTCTAAAGAATTAAAAGAAATAATAAAGCATTAGGTGGATTTTCCTAGCCATAAAGACAGAAATATAGGTAGCTGAACATATTCTAATCATCCTTTTGTTTTCCAGTACTTAAAGAATGGCTACAAAGAGGATGGAGGCTCTCTCTTCACAAGGAACCACAAGGAAAAATGGGTACAAGTTCCACAGGGAGAGGTTCCATCTAGATATAAGAAATAATTTTTTTACAGTAAGAATAATCACTCACTTGAAAAACCTACTCAGGGATTTGGTAGTGTCCCCATCATTAGAAGCTTTCAAGATTTACCTGGACAGTGCACTAGGTGACCTCATCTGGCTCCCTTTCACATGAAAGCTGAACTTTTGAGGTCCCTTCCAATGTGGGCTGTTCTCTGATTCTGTGAATAGACATATTTGGAAAACATTTTGAAACAAGAAAAATGAATTTTGATGGGAAAACTAGTAGGTAAACACTTACAAAGTCCTGTGGAGAAGTAGATTGTGTCTTGTGAGGACATTAAAATGTATTGGTTTATCTAGCCTAGAAAGGGGTCTAACTGAGGTGTAACTGCTGTTTTTAGATAGAGTGTAAATACTGGAAGAGTGACATATAAGCAAACAGATAACTGTGGTGTAAAAGCAAATTAACATAGACAACCCTGGATGCATTTAAGCTAAAAGTTTTAAGAGGGTTTTTAACTGTAGAAAGAATGACGTTCTTCAGTTCCAACAGCAACCAGAAGAGTAGGTACATTTACGGGTGAACAGTAACAGCAGTAAAGGATACCTTTACAGGTATAATGAGCATAGCTGTTTTTAGAGATCAGATAAATACAGGTGTCTTAACTTGATCCTTGTAACTATGAAAGTAAATAAGACAATCAAACCCTCAAAATTCCAAAGTAAAATTTGATTTGACCCCTTCTAGCTTACAATTTCTGAAAACAATTTCCAGAAAGCAGCATCTTCCTTTTCTTTTTTTTCCCATAGCACTTGTTATTTTTACTCCCTAAATGTCATTACGTGGCAGTATTTGGTGCCCTGGAGTCAAGGAAAGTGTCCATTGGGTGCATTTCCTTACTTGCAGCACTGCTCCATGACCATTCACTTTCTAGATGGAGGCTGAATGGCATGTAAACCTCCTAAGGGCTGGAAGTTCCCAGAGACATCCGGGGAGTGGAATGGTGAAATCCAGATTACACAATGGAACTGCTACAGAGAGGGAAATCTGGGAAGGGCCTACACTTCTCTCCCCACAAATTGCCCTGTTCTCTTCCTCAGAGAGCACCATACTTGTTCTTTAATAAGAGCTGGTGACATCATGTTATTACAGCCTGGTATAACCTTATGAGTATCTTAATACCTTGAAAGTCAAGAAAAGAAAAAGCCTTCAAGCAAAAAAGGGTCTTGGTGCCAGAAAAAGTAATTAAAAAAAATCTCAGGATATGATGAGGTTCCCATTTTAAAATGCCAAAAAACAGTACAGGCAGTTTGAATGTTAACCTGCAGATAAAAGACGCTTTCTTTATATTCCCAATGATGCAAGTTTTGAACTTCCACACATCATTCCATAGTTGCAGATAGTGGAGAAAAGAGCCTCCAGGGCTAGGAGGATGAGAGAATAGAAGCATTCAAGGGAAAGCACATCTTTCATAGTGTGTGATGGGCAAAGAAAATACTCCCTTATGCTGAAGTTGCATTTCAATAGCATTGCAGTCTTTGTTTATCAAATACAGTATTCTTGTGTTTCTATTACAAACTTAAGCTTCCTTTCTGCAAAAATGACAACTCCAAATATTATAAGGAAAAAAAGAAAGTGATTTTAACCTAAATTCTGTCTGCACAAAGCTCTTTTCATTATAAGCCCAGAAGTCAAGCACAACATACATCTACAACATTTGATTAAGATCCACTGAGTATTAAGTATAAACTTACCCACATAAGTTTTCTCCTGCAGTGCTGCTGCTAAGATATTGAATGCTGATCTTTTCGTTTGTCTCTTTTCCCAAAGACATTTCTGTCTCTCAGGTATCCTGTACTGAAATGCAAACTCTTTTTCATGTAGAAAACCCTAAATCTGTCATAAGGAACTCTGCTGACATATCTTGCTGAAATATATTAGAAAGAAAAGCCACTGAAGACGAATGGTACACAGATAATCTAGAGGATTAGGAGTCACACAGTCAGTCAACATTTAAAGCCCTTCCAGATGAAAACTAGTGGAGATATGAGTAAGGTGGTTAAGACTATTGACAGATTCACAGAGATGAGCATGGAAAGAGATGTGAATTCTGAACCACTATGTAACTTATTGTATTTTAAAATGCTTTTTATTATTTTGTAGTTCAGAAGAAAAATGTCAAATTATATTTATAATCAATAAAAAGTGAAATATTGTGCTTAGGGAAATTCTAAATATAGAAAGACATATTACAAGTAGATATTTTAATAGTTAGAGGTAGGGGCAGCTGGAGACATTGTTTTGGTTTTCATCAGCTTATATATGTTTTCAGACCTAATACCTCTCTATGGAGCCAGTGGGAGGTACTGCAGCAAGATACCATAACAGCTATTTTTCATTAATATTTAAGGATCTACTGCATCATTTCTTTTTTGTTCTGAGCCACCAACATATGTGCAACAGGGGGCTTTAACAGAAGTGAGATCAAGCTACCTTATCTTTACCATATGCATATATGTGCATGCCATATGCACATTTAAAGTCCATTTCCAAAGGGTTTGTGTCAGGTTTTTCCCTTCAATTTTGCAGTCATAAATTAGAATGTAGTCATTAATTATATCTATTCTAAACAGCCAGTAATCTTTCCTTACCATCAGTCAATATGAATGAGAGGTGACAAGTACATACAAGTCACTTTTGCTTATGCAAATTTTAGATACAAATTGCAGAAGGCTGAACTCTCATCATTCTCAGAAAAATGCTGAAAAACAGATCTTTTTATGTATAATCCTATTAATAGAGGTATGGGGGCTACTTTTCCAGGATAAGGGGTAATGGTTTTATACGAAAAGGGTATAGATGTAGACAAGATATAGGGAGTAAATTTTTCACAATGAGGTTGGTAGAACACTGCCACAGGTTACCCAGAGAGATGGTAAATGCCCCACCCCTGGAAACATTCAAGGTCAGGCTGGACAGGGTTCTGAACAACCTTTTCTAGTTGAGGATGTTCCTGATTATTGCAGGGGCATTGGACTAAATAACTTTTAAAGATCCTTTTCAGACCAAACTATTCTATGTTTCTATGATTGTTCCTTATTGTAGCTTTATTTTTTCCTCAAACATGGGAAAGAACGAGTGGTATTTTCCTAGAAGGGCTTTATACAAAGAGCAATGTAATCCAGAAAACCCCAGATTTGCTGTGAGGGAAAATCATAAATTCCTAAGATTTGTTACTTTGGAAAAAACCCCACAGTCATGTGGGGAATTGGGGTTCCCTCATTGACATCAGCACTGTTTGCAATTTACATGATAACAGCTGTTTAAAGATTTGTAAATTATTCAGGAAAGATTCTTATCTCCTGTGTTTTCTAAAATGAGACAAATACCAGTTTTAGTTAGAGATGATAATGCAGATTGCCAAAATTCCATATAACATTTATTTGTAAAGGTTAATCGAACTGTCACAAAATGCTTAATCAGAGATATCTTGTAGAAAGTAATTTTCAGAGATCATGTTTAACCAAACTTTTATTTCCATCACAACACCCACTATAAACTAGCTTTATTCTCTTACTGATACTTTTAAAAAACTACTCTGGATGTGGAATGAAACGATGAATAATAAAGCATCCCAGAATTTCCATAAGCATCCCAGAGTTTCTGTTGCCCTAGTCATTAAAACAGTCATCTGTCTCTACCTGATTAAAGCAGCTGCTTCTGCACTCTAGGTGACTTTTGGCTTGTGAAAAACCTGTAAACAAATCTGTCAGATGCAGACACCAATTCAGAGAGGTTACAGAGCTCCACATTTTTAACAGGGGCTTAAATGGTCCTATCTACATACACAACAGGGCATCTTAGGTCCACAGCCATAAAGTCATTGCACTTGCAGAGATGGAGAACAGCCAAAGCATAGACAAGCTTTGACTGCATGACTCAGCACGCGGCTGTGATGCTCCTTGCAAATGTCCTCTTCAGTCTTCCTTTTCCTCATCCATCATGGAAGACAGTCTTACAGTGATATCTCTCTGTGCTAAAGTACTTGATATTGGCTCATTATAAATTTGACCCTCACAGCCTAAATGCCAAAGCAAGGCTGGTTTTGTCCATATGACAAAATTTCACAAGGATGAGTGTATGTATTTTTTCTCCAGCTTGGCAGGAACTTGCAGTAAGTGAGCAACTATTTGATGACCAGGAAATTTAATACCTATGAAACCTCTTCACTGAAATGGTCATAGAAAAAACCCAAACTCCACTAACAACCCCTCCCCAAAAACCCAACCCAGCCAACAAATATAATCAAGGATATTTCATTCTTTAAATCTGGTATATTATTTATATATTTTTTTTATTCTTACTGTGCTCTTTAAAGCTTTTGTAACCATTTCTATGGCCGTAGATACACTAGAAATCTCAAAGGTTAATTAAGTTAGTTCTTATCAGCAATTACAGTAACGGCCAGCTAGCCAAAATACTAATCTCCCAATGTCCAGCTTAAGCTTTGTGTCTGAAATCAATCATATTTGCAAGCAGCCTGCAATGTTATACATACTGCAGCCTAGTGCTAAATACCGCCCCACATCTACCTTTTGAACTTGAATCCCAGGACTCACTCTTGTTATGTTCAGTAGAATTTCACTCTGCAAAGAACCCCACAGATTTCCCCAGAATATATGGTGTAGTTATGCATGTATCATCTGAAATAACTCTGTCTTTGGGCTCTGTAGAATCACTCTCAACACAAGCATTACAGTATTTTTAGTGTTAACCATATGGCCAGTTCATTGAATCCTCAAAAGACTGTGCAACATGGTATTGCTCCATCAAAGATAACTCTAACTTAGATTTCATGCAAAAGGAGGACAGTCGATCTTATGTTAATATTTGTGTTCAAGTTGTAACACTATATTGCTCCTTTTCACTTTATTGTTTCAAAAGCAACAATGTCCATAGCTGTAGAAGCATAAGTCTACCTCTATTTTCACAGTAGGATTTAGCTTCTTCACAACAGGATAAAGGCCATTCGACTCAATAAATTGTATCCATGTGGGGAACACTGTGAATTGTGTTTGTGTGTGTTTTGTTGTGCTTTTCATTTTTTCAACAATAAAAAAAAAAGTAATGACTGTTTGTTATTGAAATGTGTTCTAGTTTGCTTTAATTTCCTTTCTAAATAGGTGTGTTTATAGGAGAAATCACTACTCTGAGGTACACAGAGTGGAAAAATCCCAGAGGTACATTTTGGATTCTACAGGGAATCAGAAAGCTGCAAGAACTCCAAGCATTGCTTCTGAAGCTCTCATGTTGAGAGAAATCACAGGGCTTGCTGAATCTCACAACAAAAACCTGCTATCTCAGCAACAATTACTGTGGATGTGCTTACAAACTGACACCAGTTAAAATGTCAGCATGCAGCTAGGATCTTAAATGGAACCTGCTGCTCTATACCAGCTAATTCAAGAAGATACATGGGCAGGGAAAAAGCAGGCAGAGGGGCAGAGAAGATGTAACTGCATTTGTGTGTGTGTGTATCACAGATATATATAAAAAGGCAGTCATGCATTTAGAAAAGAAAAGTATAAAAAGGTGAAGAGGGTGAAAGAACACCACCTGCCACTTTGCAGGGGATTCAGGGCATCAGCAAAGCAGCGCAATGCTAGCAGGTGAGCAGGGCATCAGGAGCCTGGTAACTGGCAGTCAACATGTGGCCAGGCTAGCAGGCAGCAAACACCTGGACACTTCTTTGTGAAGCAGCCAGCAGGAGCCTGGTACAGAACAGAGAGCAGGTGGATGGGGCAGCAGCCAGGCTGGGTACCTGGCAGCTGCTTGGGGTCAGCTTGTCAGAGAGCTCACTGCGCAGAGCCATAAAAAGGGCTGTTTGCTTTGTCTCTGTTGTCTTATGATTGTTCACACATTTTAATGGGAAAGAGGAAACCCAGCTTCTCCAAAGCGCCCTTAGTGTGGAAGAAGAAGCCTGTGTCACAGTTCAATAAATTTTCCAGCAATCATTGCAGTAATTTTCAAAGACTGTCTCAGTTTAAGCATCTCTTGAGCAATACTGGAATGAAATTCCCTCTACTCACATTGGTCAGTCATTAAATGGTTCTTGTTTAAGTACCATGGTCTGTTTTTAGATCTCCAAGCAAGGAAAGCTAACACATTAACCAGTGTAAAAAAATCTACAGCAATAATAACATTGTAAACACCTTCCAGTGAGCACTGCAGCAATGAGATAATTTTTCTAATCTCCAGAGGAAAAAATAGAGATTATGGAAGAGCTGATGGTATTCATTACAGCTCTGCATACTTCAAGGCACTACGCTGACTTATCACTGTCTAGAAACTGGCTTTGTATGTCCATCCTGTCCCTGATGAGCCCTGCAGAGCATGGCAGCCAAAGAATAACAAGTCCTATTGCTGCAATGTCAGCTCCCCAGTTGTGAAGGGGACTAGCTTGGAACCAGGGTGCAAACTGATGAGCTTTTAAGATTTGAGGTTGCACAGCTCATTAAACTCTTTTAATGGAAATCATATTTTTTTCTGCGCATTTTACAGACTTCAGTCTTTCCCTGAAGAGTTTACCGTACAGCTGACCTATTCAATTAAAAAATCTTTCGCCAGTTTGAGTCATCTGGGATAAAATTGGATATACATGAAATCAAATCAGAACCCTTCCTTTGGAGAGAACAGAAAAAACCTCTGTACTGATCAGAATGTGGTTTTGTGGTTTTATTCTTTCTTTTTTTTTCGTTGCTAATACATCACTCTCTATAGAGTGTATTTGCAGCAGAAGGGTAACCTCTTCACTCCCTGGCAATAACATGCTGCAGGGTGTATAAACAGAAGGATATTATGTAGGAAAAAGGAAGTAGTATTACCTCTTACCACTACATTGATGAAATTGCATAGCTAAACATGTTGTTCATATTTTAAATAAAGGTTTTGTAAATAAATTACTGAGGAAAAAAAAAGTAAAAATTTGTGAATATAACCCAGTACAATGTTTTAATGGAAACATTAAAGAGGAAGAAAACTGAGGGCAAATCACAAGAAAAAGAAAAAAACCAAAGTAGCTAAGCTGAAAGAAAAGTATTAACAATTACATTACTATTTGTTCCAGAAACGACTGCTGAAATGCTAAAATAACGCATTCCTGTCAGTTAGGTTGCTCAAATAATACAACAAAAATAGCTTGTTCAAGAGGTAGCATGTTATAAGAAGACTAAAATATACAACTTGGAGGAACGTGTGAAATAATTTAACAAACAATCTGCTGGTAAAGACTATAATATGTATTCATAAAAAGCAACAGTTACAATTGTGCAAGCAACCTTGGCTGTTAATTTCTTGACTGGAGTGTTTACCTTTGCAACCTTTGCATTTTCTTCATTAAGACATTCTAAGTAATTGATCATTTTTATAGTTCAGAGGCTCAGATACCATGGAAACAGGCTGAAACTAGGGGAGTGGTTGTAATATTAGAATAATTAGCAGTGAGTTGTGGTACAAAGTTGCTGAGTACTGCTTATGCTTCTGAGTTCAGCCTCACACAGTGACTTAACATTTTTTGTACCGGGATTTTTGTCTGTGTTCTTATGCAAATCTGTACACTTTCACATCAGTCAGTGTGCATACATACTTTTTTCTCATGCCATATAATATGCAGTTACTCTCGAAAAGTAGGTTCTGTGATGTACATGTGCTCTACTACTTACTGAAAGTTAAATTGCCAACAAACTGTTTCTCATTAGAGTGGTTTGCTTTGTTCCAGAGGAAATGCAGTAGTTGTGTGCACTAGTTTAACAGCACAGCTCCTCCTTTTTGATATTATGACTATTTGCATAACGTAATCTAATGTTCCAGATCTGCAGCTCAACATCTTGATATATTACTAATATGATACCTTCCTTACTGTGAAATTCTCTGTGAAATTGAGGATCAATGCTTGTTGGAACTTTTTGAAGAGGAAGGAGGAGGGTGTCAGTATGAATTGGCAGGAGTTTGTTGTCCTGGAAATCCTTGGGTTTTAGTTTAAACAAGAAAATAACTTTGACCAATTATGTTTGCTCCAGGAAGAATATAGAAGTGCTGTGTGGTGCAGTTATGCTCAAGATGCATTGTGAAAATCCTAAACACGTAGAATCATTTGTGTTGGAAAAGACCACCAGGAATGTTGAGACCAAGTACTGCCAAGTCCACCACAAAACCATGTCCCTAAGTGCCACATCTACGTGTCTTTTAAATACCTCCAGGGAAGTATCAATCACTTCCTTCGCCAGTCTGTTCCAATGCTTCTGATGCAGAAAGCACCATTTTATTTATGTTTTTGGAGTGAGAAGGGTATTACAAATTCTTCTTTGAGCCCAGGAGGTAAGAAAATACCAGAAACTATAATTTTAACATTTAAAGAATTCTGTAATATTATAATAACCTTACACACGTTTATCTGAAACTAGTTTTACAGCTAAAGTTTCTAAATGAATCTGTACTGTAACTAATGACCAGAAGACAGATGTTATTTTGGTTTTCTCAAGAGAGTGTTGTTGTCAACAAAGAGTGTTATTGTCAACAAAGAGTGTTATTGTCAAGTGGGTAAAGAAAAATTTTTTGCAATTTCATTAACCTTTAACAACAAATACTTGTTTTCCACTGAAACCTTTTACAACATTTCACATATCTTGGACTGAAAAGTATGTTCTTGCTGAGAATATTCCACAAGAATTTATCTTAATTAATTGATCTAACCCTAAAGCATTCCCTTAGCTTGTCAGTTAACAAAAAAGTACTTTGCCAAAATGTCAAAATTTTGCCAAATTGAAGGAAATTATGTATTGTAGGAATTTGGAGAAGAAACTGATGCTTGTTTTCTGTTCTTCTAACATAAAACTCAGCAGATTGTAATTCCTTTACAGACAATTAGGCAGGGGATACCTTTTTTCTTGTACATGTCTGTGAGTAATAGATTCCTACCCATTAGAGAGTATGCATTTATAATGATCATTCAGCATGCAACATGGCATCTCTGCTGCTAGAATGATTTCCTTCTACCATGAGATATATTCCAGGAAACATGATATAAGTCAAAGACCATCTGGGTGACACTGATTTTACCCAAAACTTCAAGGCAAATGTCTAGGTAGTTGTTTGTTTCATGAGAGAAAGAGCTGTTTGGGGTTTCTTTAGTAGCTTTGCTTTGTCTTATTGAAAAAAACCTTCAGTCTCGAGAACTCTCTCTGAAAGACAAAGCAAAATTCTCTTATTTATGTAAAAAAGTATGACAAAGTTGATCACATCCATACTAAAGTATTGTGAATGGAAAGCTAATCTGTTTGAAAGCATCAGGAAGATATCTGAGCAATCCCTATTAACATTTAAGCCTAACTCTTAGTAACACACATTAGCAGCTTTTTAAAACAGGGTGATATCATTTGGAGATGTAAAACATAATTTTAAGGTTTTCCAGGTATCATAATGAGAGTTTTTTCTCAACACTGAATATTCATGGTGCATCATAAAACTAATGATAAACATAAAAACTGATGTGAACGTTTGACTAATCTATTCTTATTTGTTTGGAAGAGCTGCAGTAATTGCCTGATTTGTAAATTAAACATCTGCTATAGGAATAAACAAAAACATAACTGAGCATATTCAAATAAATTGAATTTGCCTTAGTTCCATAAATTTTATTATATGGGTTCATCAGTTTTATTGTACCTGAGTGCTGCAGTGCTATGGATGGCATTACTTAATTTCCTTTTAGACACCCTATTTGTTGCAATAAATATTTTCTGGGTCTAATGAACTGTTGCTCTTATCAAAGATTTTGGTTTGTCTGGATTTTTTTTCTCTAAAAGACGGTTAATAAAGCAACTGATTTAAGTAAATTTGTCTACTATGTTTGCTTATTATTAAACTGTTATCCAGGACCAACGGAATGACAAAAATAGTCTCTACTTACATACTTACATATCAGTGCATTTCAGACATGCCACGATTTTTTTATATATATACATAAGAAATTAATTTTGCATTTAAAGTATTCCTGTTTTGCTACCTGTCAAGTTTCAAATGGTGAAAGATTAGGACTAAAGCAGAATGTGGGGGGGGGGGAGGGGGAAGGAGAGACTAAGAGTTGGGATTTTTTTACTTTCTTTTCAGTAAAAAGAAAAGAAACTGTCTTGGACCAACATGCTTTTCAACATTAAACTGTTAAATGCAGCATTCAGTATGGAGTTATTTTTGCATTGCAACCATCACTACTCAGTGCAAGGGCACCAGAGGACACAAGGGCACGAGATATGCTTCCTTGTTTCCTACTCTTATTACCAATTCTAGAGAAAAAAGTTGTGATGGCTGTCTGTTGTGTGACTCCACTGATCAGATAGGGTATCCTGCTACTCTAACAGTTAGGATTGCAGAACAAAAGTTCTGTGCAAACCCTGAAAATGCCATGGTGAACACTTCCTTGAGACTCACAGGCCAGGACTACATCCCTACAGAAAGTTTAGCATGAAAGTAAATAGCTGATGTATGTCTGGGTTTTTACTCTTCATAAGGTTATGAAATTCCATACACATGAACTTAAATCAAGAATCTCAGAAAACCTTCTGTTCTTCTGCTTACGACTGTATTTGACTGCCTTACCCCTTTGATATAAGGTAATTTCAGAGCATTGCAACTTCAACTTTTCCTTCTCAGTGAGGAAATTCTTCAAATTTGATTTACAACAAAGAGATGCCAGAATTCACCAAAATTGCCCTCACAAAGGAGGACTTAAAATACAGTACAGAAACTGCTAATAACAGACTGAGATCTGAAAAGAAGTTCAGCTCAGGAAATGAGTTGGAATAGTCATCATTCCAGGTAATTTCAATCAGGGGCACCATATCCTGGAGGTAAGCATATTAAGTTGCAAATCAGATACAGTCTTTTCTCCTGTCAGTTCATTTAGACATGTAGGAACAAGTGGACTTGTTCCATGAAGGTAGACTTCTCCCCAGCATCCCACACTGTAGTGTGGTGTGAAATTTTGTCATAATGTTTAGGGAAACATTTGTTATTCACTAGAGAAGCAATAAAAATTGTGTTTCTTAGGAATTGATGGCAAAACTACCATTGGCAGCAGAAGCCAACCTCCTGCATTCTCTGTTTCTAGTGTTTTGTTAATTGTTAATTGTGTGTCGTGAAAGAAGGATCTGAGTCTACAGACTCCAAATTAGTGGGCATGTAGCAGATGAAATGGCTACTTCAGTTTTTCACTTGCATTGTCTCCTCATCAGATAGAAGTTGTTCTTTTTTTGTGTGTGTGTGTGAAGTTTTAAGAAACAGAGGCAAAACTCCAGCAAAAAAACCCACCCCTTTTTGAAGCCTGATGAATTAATCAAACCACTGTGGTACATAAGAAATTTCATAAAGATGCAGTTTTAAATGTTTTAACATTTAAAAATGTTAAAACCGTCTTTGCTGAGTGTGAACCCTAGTGTCAGAAATTCAAATCACCATATTCCTTTTGAAGAGTTTTCATTGATAGGTAGGTGACCAGTACTCCTGTGTATCCAACACACCGCACTTCAGAAGCCAAGCACTCACCATAAGAAGTACATAAAACCTTGCATCTTGATTCTACAGAGGCATTTAAACATTAAGTGAGATTTGGGAATAGGGGAGAAGTCGACTGGCAAGACAAATCTGTGTAATGCTTAGTCACTAATAAATAGGTGCCTGTACCTAACTTGAGGCACTTGAATCCCACTCACAGGTAGCAGAGACATAAATTACAAGTCAGAGGTTTGAACAGTAACGCAGTTTTCCAAAACACAGCAATGTGGAAGATATTGAAAAAAAAATTTTGACAACACGAAAACCAGTCCCTTGTCATTCGGAGAGATAAAGTGATCATATTACATTATCATCCTAGACCTTTATATTGCTCTGGGATTTTAGTTTTAATAGCAACCATTACTTTCAGAAAGGAAATATTTCTTGTTTTCCTTCCACTCTCCAGAATAGCTATTCCTTAATAATGTAGCTTGTGACAGTAGCAGCAAATATTAGAAATAAATTATTCTCATCATTTCTGGGGGAAGCAAAAACCTGTACTCTCTCTTGCAACAGTTTTTAGACTGAACATGCCACTAAAATAGAGAGCTGTTTATTGATTTGAAGTATAGAAACGTACTATATGCTTTTCTAATGAAATCTGCCACACACAAAGTGGTAAAGGGCAAATCCATAAGATAATCTTAATTCTGGAATAGTTTTCTAGTACCAATTACCTGTCTCTGCATGGGGCTTCACTCCTCACTCTCTCCTACTTCATGTGCCAGGTGAAACATGGCTTGTGAAAGAAGCCCTGGAATTCTACCACATAGGGAAACACACTCTGCATCACAGTAGGACACTGCATCACTCTGTGGATACACTCTCAAATTACCTGGATGAAATCATAAATTTTGATACATAAATGCATTGAGCAAAATAGCCCTTTTTCTCCAGTCTTCCCCAGGTTTTTTGCTGGTAAGCCAAAATGCTTCTCTGTTTAATAGCCAAAGCTTCCCTTACCTTCTCTGCTACTGGGACTCATTTTTGTGTTCAGAAATTCATATGTAGGACTGTGGACTTTACCTTCTACGCAGCTGTTGGTCTGAAGCTGTATGTTTTTAGGAAGTCTTACCTCTCTTATATGAAAAAAATATGGGAAGTGTTTTCCCTAAAAACAGCACTGAAAAGCCAGTCTTACCCAGAGTCAACTGTTATCCTGGGTTTCCAAGGCCCCTCAGTCAAAAGACTAAGTCCCCTGTCTCACATCAGTATTTGAAAACTAACTTCACTTCCTCATTGGCACCAGGGCAGAGTGTTTAAAAAAATGTTGGCTGCATTTCACCCACCCCAACAAAGAAAAAGGGAGTGTGACTGGTTTGGTAGCTATCTGAATGAAGATTTCCAGCAGGTATATCAGCTCCAGCTTGATGGTTGACTTCCCTGGTCATGCAGCTTTGGAGTGTAACTTGAGCTCACAGACACCTGCCATGTGCACCTGCACCTGCACCCTCAGATGTGCTGCAGTGCCACAGGCTCTGCACACTTAGGAACCTAGAACTGCACAGTGCATAAGTGTAGGCTCAGATTTTATAATAGCTTGGAAGTAGAATATTCTATGCTATAATTCTCTGCAGTTTTTCCACATTGTTGACTGCCTGCTTTGATTTCTCTTGTTGTCCTTGTAAAGGTAGTGTCCTGAATGCTGATGGTAGAAAACTTGGCACTCACAAAGGCTCTAATTCTATGGTAGCAAATATTGGAGCTGGTCTGTAATTTGTGATATACAATAACTGCCATAATGGTATAATGCCTGCGGGTAAAGCAGTGAAGGGGACATAATGCAGATAATAACTATTAATTTGATGTGTTTTTAATTTTTTTTTTCCTGAATGTATCCTGTGTGTAATCTTTTAACCATTTTACAACATTTTTGTGAAGATAGTTGTTTTTAATTACACATTTATATCATCCATCATACTCAGTTTCCTAAAAGGCAGACATAAGTTTCCGAAGTTTTTCTCATTTTTAATTTCTTTTCTATCGATTTACATTTTCTATTTTGAGGCATTTACTCTTTACTAATAACAGGCAAAAGTTATGTACATATTGCTTTGGCCATACTCTTTGATATTTTAAAATCATTTTTTTAAGAATGGTGTGGTTTACTTTCACATTTATTTTTTAATAGACTTTTATACTGATAGTTTATGTGAGGGATTCTATAGTTCTTCTCTGTACAACAAAAATATCTCTTATGTCCTATTAGAGGGCAGTAGTCACCCAGAGGATAATAACAAGAGAGAAGGAGAGAGTTTCTTAAAGTGTTTGCTGAAACTTTTATCGGCAACTAATAGCACAGGACAGCTGGAACTCCCTTAACAGTACAGTGCTTCTGGGACTAAAGCTGTTTCCTGACGCAGATTGATAATTCATGCCTGTAAACGGTCGCTGGGATGTTTCTAGTATATAACTGATGGACAGTAATAACTGAGGATTTGTATCTGGAGCATCATGAGATCTCCATGGTTTGAAGGCTTTCAAGTGCTTTATACTGCCAATCACGGTAAAGTGATGTAAAGTAGGTCAGGTTAGAAGGAGGGAAGCGAGATGGGAAATCATCAGTTGGTACAGACATTAGCACATTGTGATCTCATCTACTGCTGTGAAGCTTTAACGCAGACTTGATAAAGTCTGCCAAAAATATTTTCTTCCTGTACCTGTCAGTGACTCTTTCTCCTCCCTACAGTTGTTATGTCTGACTGCAGCATGTTTTAAATAATAATGAGCCACGTGGGAAAGTGTTAATGCAATTTGTATATGAATGCTAAGTAAGGTTTTGTACAATTTTGTATAAATTATATATTGGTAAACATGAACAGTACTTGTCTTTTGCAGTGAGGTATATACACATGGTCAAACATCATAAAAGTGTATAAAATGCAAATATTCTATCCACAAAAGATATCTACTGAAAATCTCCCTAATTCTTTTTTTTACTGTGTAATTTTATGTAGTTTATAAGACCTGTCTACTGGCTTTCAGCACTCATTCCTTAATAAAGATGGAGGTAAAAATCCTAAATAAGATTTTTTGGAGCATTTTGAGTATTAATGTTTATTTTCATGCTTCTTTTATATATATTTTCCACTTTTTTTCAATATTGTATCCCAAATTATTCTATTTGTTTTTAGTTTTCTTTATAGCCCTCTGTGTGCACACTGACACTTATAGAGCCGTGTACATTCATCTTTAAATGTAAAATACACACAACGGGTGTGATATAAGCATCCCTAATGTAAACAATAATTCTTAGAAGGAATAAAGGACTGTGGCAAGTAGACAAATGTAATTCAGTGCAGAACTCCTCTACAACTCTCTACAACTAGTTTCTAAATGTCTCTTATACTGGTGATCTAATAGCTATATTCCTCAAACATTACCTAACTAGTTATATTGTCCTTGTTTAGGTACTGAAATATTCTTGTTATTCTCTTTCCCTTTTCTTTTACCTCAGTTTTAAAGAAAAACTTCATTGAGGTACTCTAAGACCTTATCAGTCTAGAGTGTGTATAAAGAGAAATATCTGACATGCCCCTGCTTCTCAGTAGTTTTGAAATAGACAGAGATTCATGGAAAAATTACACTTTATAATAAAAGACCATTAAATAAATTTATCTACCATTTACAAGGACTGCTGTGAGGACTTGTCATTTTGTACAAGATCATTCAAAGTAGTCAATTGCTGTCCTGAACATGGTTTATCTTATCTGAATTCTTCTTTGTCTCTTTTGGCCACAGTTGTTATGAAATGGGATTTTATTAATCATTTTAGTATATTAGTATTTACTTATACCATGTTGTATAGGTATCAGACAAAACAAGAATCTTAACGGAAAAAAGTAAATTTAAATTTACTGGACAATGTCAGGCATACTGATGACTTGAATTTAGTTGATTAAAAATTAATTGTCCTTCCAACAGTGACCCTTTCAGTCTCTTCCACCAGGTATACAGTGGAAGATATTAAGTGTTACAGATAAAAATATCATTTTATACAAAGAGATGTATGCTTTCCAGATGAGTAAAACTGTCCACTGCAGTGAAAGAAGAGCACACATGAGTTTGTACCATAATGAAGATATCAGGAAACAGTTTAGAAACTTCCCCTGCAGGTGCTGAAAACTGCCCTTCAGGGAAAAAGCAATTTAGAAAGGAAGAGATATTCATCTGTATATATATTTAATATTCATCTGTATTCAGAAAACTGAATACAGAAGTATTATTTAAAAAGGGGCTTACTCCCAGAACATATCTTGGCAATTCTCAGACCAACCATGGTCTTATCTTTATATTAGATAACCTTTGTTTAAAACACAGGCAGTAGAACCATCTCCTTTCATTCTTTCATCACTCCCAAACATGTCACTGAACATGCTACTATGTGAGAGTGATGCTCATCCTCCCTTTCCTTCTGTCTTGATTGTAAGGTTTTATCACCAGATTCAAAAGGAAGAGAGAAGAGCACCTCATCCAATGAAGATTAACAGAAACAGATTAAACTGGGTGGGAGATGGGAACTAAACCCAGGTGTCTGCTGTATAGAAGAAGACATCTCTTCTCCTGCACTTTCATCTTAAACCAAGATTCAGGTCTGCTCTGTTTTAGTACAGAAACTCTACCTCTCTTTTTGTGTAGGTTTTGAATGCCAAATCCCAAGGGATATGGTGTCTTTTCATAGCTTTCTTTAGAGCTCCAAAATCCCAGAAGGGTACATGATTTAAAATACTCTTGTCATCTTTTCTGGATCCCTCCTTAAAGCTGCAAACTTAGT
Organism: Corapipo altera; assembly: GCF_003945725.1. Taxonomy (NCBI): domain Eukaryota; kingdom Metazoa; phylum Chordata; class Aves; order Passeriformes; family Pipridae; genus Corapipo; species Corapipo altera. The sequence goes on from NW_020884874.1 coordinate 11,635,829, forward strand.
CTATTGCTCACCTATAGCCAATATAAGGTAAAAGCTAATGCTTTAGGTCTTGGGTAAGAAAATAACCGTGCTGGTCCTTGGGCCCGGGGTGAGGTGAGGTCCTGAGAAAGGGAGTCAGATGCAATGCAGGTAGCTGCAGCATCTCACTGAAAACACACCATGCTTTATTTCACTCCAGATCACTAAGTCAGTGTTTTCAGCATTTGCTCCTGACTTGGTAGGATTTTGTGTATTTAATGTACAGAAGTCAGCATGCTGAAACATGAGGCATCCTGCTTCCTAGATATAGCCCTGAGATGAAGTCATCCAAAACAAGGAGTTGTGTGAGATGGTCTTCAACTAGGAAACCCAAAACAACTGTGCCAATAATTGTCTATAGCCAAAATCATCTTTTAAATACCATTTATAACAGTACCCTCAATACAAGGCATGAAATATCATTGGCTCTGCTAGTCTGAGTATCCCACTGTTCCGAAAATTTCATTAAACCCTTAATAATCCTTTAATATGAGCAATGATTAATCTATTCATTTGTATGGTTTGTTGTTGAACACAGTGATAGACGTCTTTCTTTCACTGTTAACAAGTGCCAATTCTTGGGCATTGTGACAAGTTTCATTTGTCAGTCTTCATGCAATATTCCACAGAGTTACTACTCTTTCCATCAGGATATCCACATTTGGAATAAGCAATTTTACCAAAGAAATCCCACACAGTTTTTCACAACTTCTTAATAAAAATAGCTTGTGTTAATACTTCGTGCTATTAAGGTGTATAGACATGATTCAGCATTGTGTTTGGAAAGAGAGGTAAGGAAATTTACCTTTACCTTATCATATGCTTACCTAATAGCGTATGCCTCAGCAGTTTAGAAAACCATTACAATTGTTTTTTGAAACAAAAAAGTAATGATTTGATGAAACAGAGAGGAAAATTGTTTGGTAGAGAAGCAAAGATGTTATTATTTTTCATGAATAAATTCTGCAAAGCAGTGAAAATAGATAAAAGATTTAAAAAAGAATATTCGTTTCCCTCTCCCATCTCCTGAAAACTAATAATTAGCGATTCAATCTCACCTAAAGATAGCTGTACTATTGCTTGTGTCTTTTTAGTTATCATTTATACAGCAGAAAAGAAAATAATTAGGACAATTTTCTGGAGGAAAAACTCTAGCTCTCCAGCTAGAGGCTCCCCATGCCTTGTCTTGACTTCCAGCAGTGCCACTGGTTGCTTCAAGTCTTGCAGGTAAATTGCAGGATGCTGCTTCTCTGAATCATCTGGTACTCTTTTAGCCTTCAGAAGTCACCCAAGCCTGATGAAATGAAGAGGCCACTACAGACATATTAATATGTCTACATCGGTCATTCTCCTCGGAAGTGGAGACAAGGTCTTATCCCCAGTGGCTCTTATTCACCAAACATTTCAGTGAGTTGAATCTTTTCCTGCAGCTGGAATATTTGTAACACATTGCTGCAGTGTGAAATACCTTGTGCCAAATAATAAGTGTGTTTCTGGATCTCATCATGTCTTGAGTTCATCTCTTGAGGATTAGTTACAAGCTGCTGCTCCTCCAATTAGTTCTGTAACTTAGGTAAGACTGTGATAATTTCTCAGGTTTGGTGAACTAAGAAGCTTCTTAGCTGTAGATATATAGCATTTCTTTCCTTTACCTGGCTAACCCTTTTCATGAAACATTTAATTTCCTCAGAGATCTCTACTCCTGGCGGATATTGGGCAAGGTATGTCAAAGTTAAGAGAGGAAAGAAAGATCTATGTAAGTACAGATACTGATCAAAGGTGTGATTGTATGAACCTGACTTTCCTGAGGAGCCAGGCTAAAAGTCATATAATGGCAAGGTTTCTGAGTTTATGGATTATTATTTGATAACAGTGATTAAAATTTTTTTAATTTCTGAGTTGCCATGTCTAATCTGGGCTATGCAAAGCCCTGATACATTGATGTTTTCTCAAACTATATGTAAATACTCCTCCTGAAGCCCTAGGGTTGGTTACTGTGCTTCTACATGAGCAGGGTCTCGTTGGTCTGACTCACAGCTATTTGATATGGATGTTTTTCCTATAACTTTTTATAACTTCATTTGAAACTCTGAAATCCTCTTGTTGACACTAGTTGAAACTAGTTAAACAACAGTCTTCTGAACTAAGTACTGTATTTACAATTTTAAAATGAGAATCAAAAAAAAAAGAAAAGAAAAAAGAAAAATTAAAGCCATCATCATCAGAAATTCTGTTCAGGTTATATTTCAGCTGGAGTGAAAAATTGCTTGTTGCCTCCCCAGATTATCCAGGCCTCAGATCTGCCAAAAAAACGTGTATGAGTAGTGCCCAACCTAATTCTGCCAGAGTAATCACAGCTACCTTACACACTTATATTAATAGGGTTTCCTAACCCACATTATTTTGACGGGGTTGGATTTATGGTATGATTACATGGACAATTGTTCGAGAACAGCTGAGGGGAAGGTAATCTCTGGCAGAGAGTCATTGTTAAGCTGTTGTGGGTGAAAATGGAATGTTAGCCTCTTAAATTGCCTGAGTTGTAATGGCACAATGTGTCTGCCCACAGCCTTGGCTCCCTGAGAGCAATAATCCACAAGGCCATGATTTAGGTACAGTGGAAGATTAATTAGATGTGCTGTTCATTTGACATACATAAAATAATTGATATACATTGAATCATTAAGGTTGAAAAGGGTGTCCAAGATCATCGCATCCAACCTTTGATTGAACACTACCATGTCAACTAAAGCATAGCACTAAGTACCATGTCCAGTCATTTCTTGAAAACTCTGGGATGCTGACTCTTTCACTTCCCTGGGCAACCCATTCCAAGGCTTAGCAACCCTTTCAGTGAAACAATTACTCCTGATTTTCAAACTGAACCTGGTGCAGCTTAAGGCCATTTCTTCTTGTCCTGTCACTAGTTGCCGGGACAAGAGACCTTCCCCCACTTCTCTATGACCTCCTTTCAGGTAGTTTTAGAGAGCAAGAAGGTCTCCCCTGAGCCTCATTTTCTCCGGGCTAAAGAACCCCAGCTCATAAGACTTATACTCCAGATCCTTCACCAGCTTTGTTACCCTTCTCTGAATGCGCTTCAGCACCTCAATGTTCTTCTTGTAGTGGAGGGCCCAGAACTGAACATAGCACTTGAAGTGCACGGTCACCAGTGCCAAGTACGCGGGAACGATCGCTGCCCTAGTCCTGCTGGCCACACTTTTTCACACAAGCCTGGATGTCATTTACCTTCTTGTTCACCTCAGCACACTGCTTTTCGAGCCAGCTGTTGGCCCCAGGTCCTTTTCTGCTGAGACGTTTTCCAGCCACTCTTCCTCCAGTCTGTAGCACCTCATGGAGTTGTTGTGATTCAGGGGCAGGACGCAGAACTTAGCCTTACTGATCCTCATACAATTGGCCTCGGCTCACCAATCCAGCCTGTCCAGATCCCTCTGCACAGCCTTCCTACTCTCCAGCAGATCAACACTCCTGCTCAACTTAGTTTTTTCTGCAAACTTGCTGAGGAGCACTAGATCCCCTCATCCCGATTGTCAATAAAGATATTAAACAGGACTGACCTCAAAACTGATCCCTGGGGAACATCACTAGTGACTGGCTGTCAACTGGATGTGGCACCATTCACCACCACTCTCTGGGTCCAACCATCCAGCCAGTTTTTAACCCAGGGAGAATGCACTTGTTCAAGCTATGTGCCTCCAGCTTTTCCAGGAGAATTCTGTGGGAGACCGTATCAAAGTTTTTCCTGAAATCCAGGTAAACAACACCCACAGCCTTTCCCTCATCCATTAGGCAGGGCACCTGGTCATAAAAGTAGATCAGGTTGCTCAAGTAAGACCTGTCTTTCCTAAGCACATGCTGGATGCGCACTCAAAAGCTGTTCCATAACCTTCCCTAGCACCAAGGTCAGGCTGACAGACCTGTAGTTCCCTGGATCCTCCTTATGACCCTTCTTGCTTTGCTGTCACATTGACCAGCCTCTAGTCAACTGGGACCTTACCAGTTAGCTAAGCCAGGGCTCATGATAAATGATGGAGAGAAGCTTGGCAAGCTCTTCCACCAGCTTCCTCAGTACCCTCAGTTGGATCCCATCCAACCCGATAGACTTGTGAGTGTCTAAGTGGTTTAACAGGTTACTAACTACTCCCTCCTGGACTGCATGGGGTCTATGTTACTCACTGTCCCTGTCTACCAGCTCAGTGGTCTGGCTGTTCTGAAGATAACCAGTATTTCTCTTAAAGACTGAGGCAAAGAAGGTATTAAGTACCTCAGTATTTTTCTCATTCTTGGTGACAATGTTCCACCCCATATCCAATAAAGGGTTCCCTCCTTTTGCTGTTAATGTATTTATAAAAACATTTTTATTACCATTCACAGCAGTGGCCAGATTGAGTTCTAGCTGAGCTTTCACCTTTCTGATTTTCTCTCTACATGACCTAATGTCATCCTTGTATTCTTCCTGAGTTGCCTACACCTTCTTCCAAAGATCACGTGTTTTCTATCTCAGTTCCAACCAAAACTCACTGTTCAGCCAGGCAGGTCTTCTTCCCCACCAGCTCATCTTTCGGCACATAGGGACAGCCTACTCCTTCACCATTAAGATTTTCTTTCCCTTAATATGCCTTTCAACTGCCTTTTTCATTTTGTGAGGAAGGGGACACACTTGAATGGACAATTTCTTTTTTAATTGAAGCCATGTCTGGAAAGGAAGGAAGGATTCTGAAGGGTCTACTAGAATCTCTAGCATTTCTAGAAATCCCATTCCCCTGAAGCTGAGGAATACTGTGGAATGAAAAAAGAAGCCATGACTAGCAGTTTTAGTTTAAATAATTTTTTCAGAAAATAGCAATTACAAAATCTGAGTTATCATAAAATACTCCAAAATCTTTTTGTATAACAGATAGCATTGCACACAAATGCACACACTAATTGCTACCACTTCGAGTTGCTAATCAAAATAAATTCCCAGAGTAACACAATTTGAAGCTGTCATGACATGAGACTGGTTAGGACAATCTGTTTAGTTATCTGTGAACTTCACTGTAAAGACTGCCAAATTTAGGCCATATTATGATCCAGTTAGTCATGCTGATTAATACCATTCTGTGAGCATAATGCTATTGATTAACTAACATGACTCACTGAATAAAGTCCTATTCATTATAAGCAACAAAGTAGAATCTGACCTGTCTGGAAAACAGTCTTCTATTTAAAGAGTTCGTAGGGACATCCTCTTTGTGAATGATATCATCAAGTTCCTGCTGTCCTGACATACACCTACATTTGCTGTATAAAAGGCATATAATTTTGTATAATTATTTTTTTTTTCAATTTAGTGTCTGAAACTTGGAGAAAGACAAGCTACAGCTAAAGCAAGAACTTTTCAGTTTTTCACTTAGCTAAGCATACTAGTCATACATGGAACAATAATTACACTGTTGAAACAAATGAACCAAAACATATTAAAAGCCAGAAAACTAAGAATTAATACTTCATCTACTGACTTTTTAAAAGATAATATATTCACAAAAGAACCAGTGTAGAAGAAATAATAAACTAACGTAACACAGTGGGGAAAATCCCTATTTTACCAAAATGGACTTTATTTACAGGTTTTATAAAGCAGTATCAATATTCACTGAGCTCTAAAATGCTACACTTCAGGAAACTGCTTATTTCTTTTCCTTTTGGTTTCTGAATTAAAATCTGACATACATAGTTAAATATTTGTTTAAAGCATACATTTATTTGCTCCACAGGCTTCCTTGTACTTATCTATCTCTAATTATTCTTCTACTGAAGTTGTTGCATTACCATAATAGAAAACCCATTAGTTGCTTGTAGTATCATCTTTCCGTAATCTGTTTCCTCCTGAGTTACCATATACATTCTCTGCTTTACTCACAATGGGCTTTTCCTGAGGTACTTCATAGACTGAAGAGACAGAATGTTATTATTTCATTGAACACTATCATTCTTCAGCAATGAATAACAAGAAGGTCTCTGACTCCTCAGTACATGTCTGCTATAAAGCAGAGAACATAAAAACTTCAGGCATGCTGTGAACATGTAATGGATTACTCAAAGTTTGTTTCCTGGACAGGTACATCATCCTTGAAATTGGCATCATGCTGTCACTGTCATTCATAACAGCGAGTTGTCATATGCCTTGGACTGACCAAGTTGCAGGACTTGGAGCAAGGTCTTGGTAGTCGCAGGATGCATTGGAGCAGAGCTCCACTGCTATCGTTTTTGCAATTCCAAGGCATCACTCCAATGTAAATCTTTTGATCTGCTGTCAGATTTCTACCAGGGCCAGGACATTTCTGATCATGGCTTGGCAAACTGTTTGTTGATTCTGCCTGTCTTGTGGTATCCAGATAAAACTTGAAAACAGACAATAACATAGATTACTGTGTTTACAGAACTGTCAAAGACTAAAAATGGTCACTGCCAGTGAGCCTCATAAGACCTTCAGATTGATATTTTATAGTATGAGTTCCATGTTCATACCAGAAATGCAAGTTCAAATGGAGAGCCTGTCTACTATATTTAGATGATAATGTCTTCCACTAAAATATGGTAAAAAAAATAGGGGTTTGTATCAGTTTTGAGTCCCAGTTCACATTGCTGAATGTGGGTAGCAGTGTCTGATGTAGGAGCTGGGTGGTTGGAATGTTGACTCAGGCAAATGCTTCCCCACCATTGCAGAAGAGCATGGTCATAAAATAGTGCATTTGACTAGAGTGCAGTTCTCTACAGGATTTCAAACTTGTCTTAAATATGTTTTTTATCATAAAGTCACTTTTGTTGTGTTAGAAAAAGAAGATTGAAAGAAAGCATAGTTCTTAAGAAAGTTTTCTTATGCTGCGTTTTTTCAACAGAATAGGGATTTAATGTTTCTCCAACTTTATCAAGGTGACATAGCAAGTTAGTAATTGAGTGAAAGCTAGTCCTCTGTTATTGGACTAAGATTTCTGTCTCTTCACAGATTAATGTTAGCATACCAAATTACAATCAGAGAATAAGAAAAAGAAAGACTCTTTCATTCTAACTTGAATTCATTATATAGCAGGCATTTCTTCTAGTGATAATGATTAGCCTTCAAGATGTAAAGTGTATGCATTTCAAAGACAATTAATTTTGATTCAGTACTGCTCAACTAGGTAAAGTGAAGGATATGTGCTGTAGAGTGGATTTTTTATGTTATGGAAAACAAAACTCCAAAGGGTTTTATTTGGCTTCAGTGGTTTAAGCTCATCAAAGTCACTTGAAGGAGACCAAACATGCATCTGACTTTGAGACTTCCAAATAGAATTAGAAAATTTTTAGCTTTTTCTGCTGGCTGTTAAAGGCGGATATCTTCTCTTTTCTCTATGTGTCCAGACCAGGTTATGAAAAATAATTAAAAAAAAATCTTCAAAATATAACTTCATTTTTAAAACCTATATACAAGACCATTTGCGACCTCTTATGTGTTAAATCTTCTTAAATGTAGTATAGTTTAAGAGGAAAAAATATCCTGTAATCTAGACAGAGGTAGATATTGAAAATAATGGGATTTTTATTATATTTATTATATTACTTTATTATATTGAAGTTTTATTCGTTCATCATAGAGTTCTTTAGAAAGATGACCTAGCAATCCAAAATCAGAAATAATAAACACTTAAAGTATCTTCAGTTAAAATTAGGCCCGGAGAATTCCACATTTCAGCTGCTCACAGTAATGACACAGAGTTACATCTTTGGTAGATTGAAAACATATACTCTCCCACAGATCTCTCCTGCTTGGGTTAACGTTTGGTAATGCGTAACAAAACCTTTAATAGCCACCTGTGATGCCTGCTAGAGCTGCTTATGGTGGTCATGAAAATTGTATGGTGTTTCCAACACTAGCCTAATTATCAGTGCAGCAATCTGATAAAATCTGGTCCCCTGCTTAAAAGATAAAGCCTTCTCACCTAGGACTGCCCAATTCTACAAGTAATTTTTCTGTAATTTTTAAGATTAAATGACACATTTTTACTGCTTGGTATTTACACAATTTACATCAGAACACATACTTGCAAGATTTACAGAAAATACAAAAATTCAAAGATGGTGGATTTAAAGCTGCAACATAATGTTCTAGACAACTCTTGTGAATTTGTTTTCCTCAGACTTTAGTTCTTAAAACTGCTACATTATTCCATTCTTGAAAATGCTTTCAGAAGTTTTGACTATGCATAAATTATGTCAATTTTTCTTCAAAATCTTTGAACAACATTGTTTACTGAAAAAAATATTGAATTCTGATTGTATTTTATTTGAATTTGCAAGTCTTGAATTATATTAATTCTTTTTTTAATTCAGAAACATAGCAAATGCATGAAAATAGGTCACACTTATATTTCTTTAAATATTTTTCTATGGCAGAAATTAATACCTCTACTCAAAGGACTGTTATTTTATAGATTGATGATATGAAAAAGTACAGGTAGAAAGAAACCCTAATCAAAAGGAAAAGCATTGCCTTTACAGTTAAGGTTGTATGGTCTCTAAATATGTATTAAGGAGGTTATTTAAAGAAAAAAATAAAGCTTAACTTTTGAAGGGAAATATTGCTGCTTACATTTCTGGAAAAAAAAATCAAGATATTTCTGTGTGTATTCTTAAATATAACTTGAGGAATTTGACTTTCTTAAGTCAGATTCAAAATATTTCAATCTGAACATGTGGTTTTTAACTCATATTTCAATTTTCCACCTGTAATTTCAGCTCCTTAGGCTCTAGCAGTGAAGTCCTACCAAAATGTTTCCCAATCATACTGAGATATGCTGTTCAGGAAGGTAGCTCCAGTGATGGAAAATGAGCAAAGGAAAGGTATAAGGATGCTATTCGAACTGCAACATAGAAATAGGTGTTCTTACTGGACATTCTCATAGCTAAAAAAAATAGGAATACATTGAAGTCAAATTCAACTGGAGGACTAGGAAATTATTGTCATAAAATAAAAAAGTCAAGAAAACCAAACCAACCAAAGGAAACCAAAACCCAAACATCAAAACCAAAACCAAACAAAAACAAAAAAAAAACTAAATTAAAAAGACAAAACAAAACAAATCAAAAAAACAAACAAAAAACCCCAAACTCAACCAGATTAAACAGGACCTTCGCAAGCCTTTGCAGCACTTCACATTGGTGGTAGAAAGGAACAAGATGCCAAAAAATATCAAACATTTGAGGTCTTACAGTTCTGACTGACACTTCCTGGAACCCCCACCAAAACTTTTTATCCAACCTTGACTGTTACATCCAGTTTGTAAATGCTTTATACTTTGCAAGTTGTCGGAAATTAATTACTTTGACTGACTATTATTTCTCCATTCCAGCAGAGGACTTGCAATGGTATCTTTGGATACAATCAAATTGCACATTGAGTAATGTAACTTCAGTATTGCCTGAGCAGCATGATCTAGCTTACTTTAATTAATTAACCCCTCAAAAATTGCAGCATTGAACATCCGGTTGAGAGAGCAATTAATGTCTACAAGAAATTATGTCAACATTCTCTTATGTTTTATTCATATACAACTTCACATAATGTAATTAGAGACTAAGGGCTTCTAATTCTGCTGTTATTTACACCCTGCACATTGTACACTTCATTGACTAATTTGAACCAAAAAAATGAAGATATAAGACTTTCTGATTTCAATTACCTTAAGTTGATGTTTTGCTGCCTACAGCTTATCTGTACACATGGGAAGAAGTGTCAGACACCCTGCAGCATATTATGGTATGTTGAATAAAAATCAGAGAAAACACAAGAAAGGTTAACTTGCCGTGAAACAGAAACACATTAGTCTTTATAAACTGGAAATATACAAAGAAAAACACATGAGAGAAAATTAGGAGCTTCTCATTTTTAAACTGAAATTATGGCACGCAATTCAGTTTTCCAGTTTTACTTAACCTTATGATCTTCGCCATTTGAACCCAATCAGTAAAATGACTGTTTCGTACCTAAACGAGTAACCAAAGCAGAGATTTCAGATGACATATTTTGCCATTTCTTTAACTAGTGCTGACAATTCCTGATTGGTAATAATAATTATTAGTATGAATAACACAACATGTCCTATGAACTCCATCCAAAATCTCCATTACATGAAGAACTCTTAACAGTGGAGCATCAAATCCAACTCTTTTCCCAAGGGCATGAAGGATAACAGAACAAGATCTTTTGAGCAAATAAGTAGCATTTCTGTGACGAAGAATACTCTTATTAAATGTTCTAAATGTTTTGCCAAAGATCATACCATTTTTCTTGATCATTCTGGTGAGAACTAGCATGTTCAACAACATTCTTAAGCACGAGTTATATTTGTGAAGCACCTTATCAACATGAAAAATCCTGACTTGCATATGCCTTTTTATTCGTTTATACGCTCTTCGAAATGTATAAAAGTGCATGAAGTGTTTGCTTTCTTTTAAATGTGATTGACCTTAGGTAATGGATTCAAAAATTCCCTGGATTCAGGAGATGGTTAGACAAGATGGACAAATGTTCATAAGCACATATACAGACTAATTACAGAAAAAATGCAGTCTTAACAAACTGTGTTAAGCCCAGAAAAAGTAGTTGTAGTTAAATACCGATTTTAATTCAGATCAGTGATGTAGTATCTTCCTTCGACTTTGTTAAGAAGTTACAGGTTTGGACTATTTGTTATATGCAGTATACTTGTGCTATCCTAGTACTGAAGATAGAATATAGAATCCCTTATAAATAGCTTCATAACATTCAAGGAGCTCCTCATACTGTTATACAAAGATGATTCTCAAAAAACAACTCAATCCTAAAACTGAGCTATATTACTTTGGTGACCAGAAGATTCCTACCTTCTGCCATTAAAATTACATGTGGTTCTGTTATGAATATGCAAAATTATTGTATCAAAAGCTGCTATAACAGCTTTTTAATGGGTTCTTGCTAAGTGTTCTTTTGAAAATTATGCCATGTACATCTCAAATAACGAAGAATTCAAATGCAAAATAGGAAAAATCCTTGTAAAAATACTGAGAAAAACTTAATGTCCTGTAAAAAGTCACATGAGAAAAAACAACTTTATTATAGACTAGCTTTACTCTGTTTTGTCTCCATGTGTTCAATTCTTTCATATTTTTTTCAAGATGATTAGTAATCTGATTTTGCTCCCAAATTCAAATTAAATTCCCTCCCTACCTTCTGTTTAACAGAACTTCATCTTTGTAGTGACTTTCAAAGCCACAGGATAGTCTTAAAGTAATTTAAATTTCTAGTTCTGCTGTTAAAATTAGAGAAGAAAAAATTCTGCTGTGCTTTGAACAAAGAAATAAGGGGAATATGAGACAAAAATGAGAAATTTATTTATTTTGCACAAGTGTAGTCACAACATACCAGTTACTTAAGCTATTTATAGACCTTATAGGACAGAAGATTTTTAGCTTGACATCTGAAGATGTTTAATGCACTGTGTCTTAGAAGCAGTTGCTCCAGTATATCAGTTGTATCATGGGAGAAAGCACATAGATATTTGAAGGAAAATTGTTTTGGTTGGTGAAGAAAGATGGTGTTTCCCTGCACATTTAACTTGATGACTCAGGGACAAATAAAACATTAGGTGGGTTTATAATTAGGGACTTTAAGAGAGAAGAACAGTAGTTTGAATTTACCATTTGCTTTTTCTGAATAGTAACGGAACTTTAAAATTTGCTTTCTACAAACAAAAAATTTCTTTCTACAAAAAAAAAATTTTCTTTTCCCAAATATCTGCATGATGCAGGTAAATGTGCATTGCAAGCACAGTCAAAGCAGATTTATTCAAATATGTCTTGCACAGAAATTTTTTGTACTACACTTTCAGGTCTTCATCTGAAGCTGTACATTAACCTCTTGTAATTTTATAATAATTTCCTGGCTCTGCATACTATTTCTTTCCTAAAGTGAAATAAAAAATAGTAGATTCTGGATCACCTCATATTTTGTCTCCTTCTTCCTGCAGCTCTAAAGCGTCTGTAGCTTACAGTCTATTCATTTTAGGATGTTTCGGAGTAAATATCTTCTCTGTGTCATCTCCACTAGTCATTTCTTTCTACTAGTATACATATCTGAGTTTGATATGAGAGAAAGATGTTTTGGGGCTTCTGTTCTATGGTAAATGAAACATGGAAACAGGCACTTGCTGTATATTAAGGGCTACTGTTAGACATGAAAGACAGGATATGCTGTAGTATCTCAAATAGTATATTGCCAATTGAACTAAGTCCCTAATCAATTCAGAAAATGAAGGATAGAGACTGATTAAAGTCACCCTAAGAGAGACACCTCTCCACTTTTTAGACTCCATTGTCTGCACTGATAACCTTTCTATGGTTTTAAGGGGAACTTAGAAACCTGCAATAGGTACGTTTCTTAGTCTTGAAATGCATTCTGCCTGAAAAGGTATTTTGATCTAGTGAAAGCAAAACTCAAAGTTTTTTTTTGCCCTCTTCTTATACCTGCAAATTCCCCCTCATGCCATCCTTAGATCTTTCTTGTTGCCCTTTTCAGTGCTAAAGCCCAGAGGCAGCAGGGAGAGCTCAGTACCTCTTTTCCCTTCAGTGTCCCTTTTGTTTCAATCCACCTCCTCTGGAACCATTGCTTATAGCAGGCAATTCTTATTTGTTTTCTCACTGATATAAAACGGACTATGTAGAAGATTACTGGGTCTTTATTTTTGGAATAATTACAATTGTGTAAGAAACCTTGATAGATATATAGATGTCTGATAAAAACTGTGTGAAGCCCATGAAAAACAAAAGCAGCATTTTCAACATGTTTAGCATTCTTTGAGGTGATTTATAATCAGATTTAAAAAAAAAAAAAAAAAAATCAAAATTAAATCTCCACCTTCTGCCAAACAGAACTTAATCTTTATAGTGACTTTCAAAGCTGTGGGGTAGTAAACGAATTTTCTTGTTACATGATAAAAATTACACTGCAGTTCTAAAACCTAATTTAGGGTGTATGGACTTTAAGTTCCATTAATCATCAGCATGTCCTTCAGGTGAAGTGTGCTCACCACTTCTCACAGGTTGTAATATACTATGTAATCATATAAAATATAAACTGCAGTAATAGACTCTCTTAAAAAAAATTCAAGACAAATCTTATTTGTACATATAAAATACATTTTATTAGAATACTACCATGATACAACACTTGGAATGGAATTAAAATTACCTGAATTGCCTATGCTTTCAGATTCTCCTCCAAGTTTGAGTTCAGTTAACATGAGAGAGACTTCCTAACCAACATAAATGCCACAGTACATAAATACAGACCTTAGACAATGCCTTATTTTAACTCTTGTTGATTACAAAGGCTCACTGTCTCTTGTCTACCTCATTATTTCACTTCAAAACTGGGGTGCAATAGAATCAAAAGTACTGATCATTTTTCATAGTTTATAAATATTAACATCCTTGTATAAGATTTCCCTCACAGAGAAGAGCAAAAGCTACATTTGAAGAAGTACTTTTCCTCAGTGCATTACCATTGAGGCATCAAGACACTGATGGTGACTTTCAGGGACGTGTATCTGGGTAAAGAATGTGCACTTTGCAAGACGCAAAGTAGTGAGATGGCTGCAACTCATTATCTATCTATCAAGTAAAATAACATGGTTCTTCTAGATGTGCTTCTTTCGCAGCTTCACATTCATTTGTGCAATGTGCAGTGTTAGAAGTAATGGTAAGTCCTGGTTTGCAGCCTGAAAATCAGGTTTCATATCTGCTTTTTCAATATTTACCCCTTCCTTAGAGTAACTGTTTCTTTGTTCTTGTCTTTACCCTTCCATGCTACAGAGTAAATATTTTACTGTTTCTTTTACTCTGCTATCCTCAGCTAAGTGCTTTTTTCTTTTTGCTACATTTTTTTTGTGAGACCACTGGAATCCCTTGTATGAATTTGTAAGCATTTGTAAGTGTTTATGCCCAAAAGGTGACTAAAAGTTAAGTCCTGCAGGTACACAACTTCCAGTTCTATGCTGTGAACAGAGTTCATTTGCCTGGGACCCTGCATTCTCCTAGACGTAGATTATCTCCGCTGTTATTTGGAGCAATGCCTGAGTGCATTTGGAATATGGTCAGGATCTCAAATGAGAACATGTATCTTGAAATTGGATAAAAACTAGCCAGTAAGCTTTGAGATGCATGCCAGCTGGAGGAATCACAATGGTTGGGGGGCAATATCTATCTAATGTAGCAATAAAAAGTGATAAGACAATTGGTACACCTGCATAATGCAGATACCACCAAGCTAATGCCAGCTGAGCCTTGGCACACCAGGCCAAGGATCATCCTAGAGTGATGAGCCCCATGGAGACATATACGGTTTGTTAACTTATCAAATGCAGTTATCTCAAATTCGGAGGCATATTAGACTGTCTGCATGCCATTATGGTGTGTGCAAGCACCAGGATCTCTGTAGTTCAGTGTAGTACAGACATGCCAAATGTGTATATAGATTTCTTTGGTTTATAGACTTTCTCTAGCAGTATTCTTTTACTTAAGTAAGTACTATTAAACTTTTCCTTTGTTATTACACTTAATGGTTTGTCACAGTTCCAAGAATGAATTCTACTGCAAGATCCAAATACAAGCAAGTATTTTGGGAAAATACAGTCTGTGAAATGCATCTAAAAAGAGAATAAATTTAAAACCACTGCACTGATATAAGAGGAACCCTTTTATTTTAAATAAGTACTTGCAAGGAGACTGAACAAAGGCCCTCTAGAGCTATTTGCTATACAGTCCAACAGCAAAATCACTATACTTGGAGTAGATGCCTTGTTCCTTCAAGGAACTGAGTTGCTTATTTTTTATTTTCACACTTGTATTGCAATGGTCTGCAAACTAAAATTTTCCTATTATAATATGTTCTCAATTAACCTCTCTGTCCCCATCCCTTGTTACTGCTATGTGCCAAGATAGAATTGTAATGTAATTTAGGTATTCAAATTTCCTTTGCAATCAGTGGAGTGAGACAAGCACTTTAGAAGGGTATTTCATTCCATTCCCAAAATCATAATCCCACTCTGCAATTCAGAGAGATAGTATGGAGTTCCTTCGATAGAAGCTGAAATCTGTGTTGCATATAGAATCATAGAATCACATACCACATCTGATCTAGTTGTCTAAATTCTCAGTGGTAATTATCTGTGGTAAAATATAGTTATTTCCATTCATCCCAAAGTAGATTCCAAATAGGATTGGTGAGTTGGTTGTTAAAACACCTTTCCTCTCACTTGACTGTTAAGGGAGATGCTGGGCATCTGCATTAGGTGTAGAAGTCAGATACCTAACAATAATATCTTCTCTCTTGACTACTAAGATTGCTTTATCTCTTAACTGAGTCTAAACTACTGTCCTTGTCATTTCAACTAAACTAAATCCAAAATGTAGGTAAGATGAATCTTATGTGCTTCCCCATCTATGCCTTGTATTTGCAGATGCTTATCTATTTAATTACATGTCCCTAATTCTTATTGAGCACCTATTTAATTCCTAAGTTGAAATTCTCTTTTCATTTAAAAGTTCCAAAAAATAAAAGTCTTTCAGATAATTTAAATAACAATCCAAAATCTGTGTATTACAAAGTACAGACAGCTCTTTCCTTTCTTTGTACCCAAAAGTTCTAATGCCCAACTGTGCTTCATCCTTCCTCTGCCAAAGAGAACATCCTTTTCACGTCTTTCCATTAATCAGAAAGTGTGTCTTTCATAAATATTTGGGTGACACCTCTCTTCCTTCTGAACTGTACAGCACGGGAGAAAAAAAAATCACAGTTCTCTTTCTTCTCGCTTAGATGTTGTTAATTAATGAATCTCACATGGCTTACATCATTACCATCTTTTTTGGTTCCCTTATAAGGTTTGTACAGTGTGTAAACAATGAAATTAAATCCAGCACTTCCAGTAATAGATCATCTAATGTAAGGGGGAAGGGTGTTGGGAGGTAGGGAAGAAGATGTGTTTTATTGCAGTGGCTCTTGTTTTATATTACAACCCCATCTGCCTGTGCTGGACCTTTGGATGACATCCGACAGTACAAGCTAAAACAATGATCACTCAGAAAACACTTCAGCAGATCAGCTACATAATCAGATTCGAACCAGATGGTGTTGCAAAAAATTAGTATCTTTTTCTCCACAAGTTTGTGAGTAACTACTCTTACAATGATGACAAAAAATTTCATGCAAAGCTTTTGTAATATTAGTAGTAAACTCTCCCACTGTCAGGTGAGGAAATGGGTCATTTTACCCTTTTTAAAAAATTAAATATAACTGTCTTTCTTAAACTACTTTTTCATGGAGTAATATTTTTGGTATGGGATAATAAAGTCAGTATTAGGAAGCGCACCGTGTGTGCACATATACATGCATGTACACATCTGTATTGTGATATATAACAAAGACCTTTTTTGCTTTATGTATATGCATAATACAACAGTGTTTGTATTCTGAGATATAAATATTTCAGATTCTCAGTATAGAGGATTTAATTTAACTTCCAGTGGAAATTAGCAAAGCCAGTGATTTTCCCCAGGTATATATCAACTACAGAACCATCTGCCCTAAGTAACTGTGGGTTGATTTACTGGGTTATCATTTTTCTCTTCTATTTCTTGTACTCCATACATTTTGAATTTTGCTATTCTCCTTACCTTCACTGTCAATTTCTCATAAATATAGCAAAGTGGTAGCACCAAATATGTTTAGCTCATTTTATGTGATAATCAGATATAAAGTTACTATATTCCCTGTAATCTAAATACAAAAAGAGAGAGATTTTTCCCCAAATTCTTCTTGATAAATCAGTCCACTAAATATATAAATAAATAACTCTTCATGGTTTTTTTAATATCAAGAAACAGAAAACATTTCAAAATTGAGTTATGAGATATGGTTTGATCATTTTGGAATATTATTACTTTAAGACTCAGCAATTTGGCAGTGTTAAAATATGACGATCATTTCCTACCTTCTTGCGAGGAGTTCAAGACAGGTATGAAATTTAAGGCCTAATTTTGTTCCCTCCCTATGCTGGCATAAATCAGAAAGAATGTAATTTCATTCTGTGGAGATACATCAATGTAAAATTAGATGTTGGTCCTGATGTCAACTATCACTTCAAAAACACTACCATACTAATACTGTTTTATTATCAGTGTTGCACTTGATATTGGTATTTTGATATTTCCTAAAAAAGAAATGACAGACTAGAGGTACTACTGCACAAACAATGTACTGGAAGCATACCATTAGCCTCATGTTTTGGAAAATGTACTGTCTCCTGTCCGTAGTACTTTTGTTATCTGTCTTACCAAAATGCAATTCCAGTTCTGTGGGACAGTTCATAGACAGTACATTACTTGAATAGACAACTCTCTAACAAAATCAAAAACTAATTTACGATCAGACACCACACGAGAAAACAAAGAGGGAGGAGGGAATATGGCAGGAAATATGGCAGTAATGTGATCTCCTTGGACAGTTCAGTAGTGAGAATGACTTGGTCATTCTGAATAATTGAAGCTTTCTGATGTAAATAAAACATTATCAGCAGAGTCCATCTGTCTTATATTTGCTTTACTAATTATTAGAAGTTAAAGTGTGTGTGATAAGGTGGGTTTTTTTCACCAATGGAAAAGGAAGTTCTTTTCTGTCTTCTGCTTTGACCAGTTTTTGAGATTTGCTAGTCCTTCCTAAAAGGTGTCAAGAGTAGTGTCTTTTGTGTTTGGCTGTTGTATTTTTAATTTTCTTTCTTCAAGCTTCTCTCCTTCAGCAGGCTAGAAGATATTTAATGTTATTCTGTCCTTTGCATGCAATACTGTGAACAGATTGGTGTTGTCAGGAAATTACATCCAATCTGTGTTGAGTTTTGAAGAGGAATTGTTTATGATTAGGCGATTTACACTTGAAGTGGACAGAAGATGTCAAGGTCTATAATTAGAAGGAGGGAAATTTATCTCCCAACAGCATGTTCCTCCCTCTGAGCAGAGCCCTAGAGTGAGAAAAGGGCAGATGTAAACATACTTCTTCTCCAAGCTGGCTGATTCTGCACCTGGTTTTTATTGAGTCTGGGTTGTTGCTGCCAGAAAAAACAGTTGGACTTCAGCCTGGTTAGGAAAGACAAATTCTGTCGCCACTGTCTTCTTTGCTTAGCTTATCTGTTGTGTTTTCTAAAGTGTTTTGTTGAAACACATCTGCTTCTTCTGACCCAGTTGGCCATACATGTACAAACAAGCTGCAGAGTATCACCTGTTCTTGAGTTGAGCAGCCACAGGTCACTTGAAGAGTTGAAAAGGAATCAAAAAGCCCCAGAGTGACCATGCTAAATAATGTTTGTCTGAATATGAACAAAGAGATGTTGTCAATGTTCCCAACTCTGTTGCTTCAATGTGTGGTTGTATCCTACTTTTGCTCTCCTGCCTGTAGCTGTGTATCAGGGATGTGTCTGTGCCATTGGGGTTGTGCCAGTCCCCAGTAGGGAACAGTGGCTATATGCCACTTTACAGGTATTACACCCATGTTTGCCAGTCTAGAGAATGTGTTGGGCAGCAGAGCAAAGGGCTCATGATTCTCACTTCTCACATGAGCTTGTTATCTGACTGTCCTACCAACACCTTTGGTTACCTTACAAGTGTCTTTGGAGCAAAGTATCTGAGTTTCTGAAGCTGGCTTCTTTGGTACACCATCACCACTCAGGTCTACTCCACCATTCCCAAAAATGTCCTAGAGAGGAAACACAAAAAGAGCTTCCAATTAGGAGTATGTCCAATATTTCAACCCTACATTTCTTTTGAAGCAGTCCAAATACTCCACAGATTATTTTTACTGTCAAATTTAAAAGTCTGTATAACAATTTGTAAAGTGCAGAATTATTTCAGCTGAAGTTTTGAAGTGATAAAGTTGTCTTTTGATGGTAAAATCACCTCCAGCTATGTGTATTCTTAGGATAGTAAAGAATAAATCATAGGATCATAGACTATGCTGAGTTGAAAGGGACACATCAGGATCACTGAGTCCAACCCCTGACCCTGCACAGGAAACCCCAAGAATCACACCGTGTGCCTGATAGTGTTGTCCAAACACTTCCTGAATTTGGGAGGGCTTGATGCTATCGAATCATAGAATAATAACAGCAACATAGAATAATAAATGGCAACTGAGATTTTCCATTTTGTTTTGTTGGGCTTTTTTTTTGGAGCCTCTTTTTAACCTATTGTTTCATTGTTCACCCTCCTCCAATTTCTCACAGAATAAAGATATTGTAATTAGTTCCTATAGCTCATAAAGGATTTTCTGCAGGATACATTATAGACATAAAAGGAGACTGATTATATTCCATTGTGAACTCTTAGAGAGCACAGCAGAATTATTTACAGTGTCTTCAATCTGCCTGTGCTCTCCAGTAGGAAAGAGGTCTTGGGAGTTAGTTGACCTCTGTATGTGACCAGTAGTTCAAGTCCAAGAGTGCTGTTCGTGCTCATTGAGTCTGAAGAAACAAAAGACTTGGTTTTAGAGAGTCTCCCAGCTTCAACAAACCAGGAAAAGACAGGTTATTTATTAAATATGTACCTGTAGGAAAGGTTGCTCTTATTCTTTCTATATAATGGTCAGATAGACACTGGAAAAGGAAGAAATACAGTTAATATAATGATAAGTCAACAAAAATTGAACAAAAATAGTATATACCTCAGGAACACAGGTGAGGAGAAAATAGAGGGGAAGTAGTAACATTTTTTCAGCAAAGACTGCCCTGAAGATTTGAATTCTTTCTCCAAATTCCTTCACTCGCAAAAAAAGTACCAAATCAAAACAAAAAAGAACAACAAAACACCAAGAAATTAAAAATCCAGATATTTCAAAGTGTAAGATTGTGCTGTGGAAAAATTATAGAATATTACACTAGAAATCATTGTAATGATAAAGTAGCTGGTAGTTTGGAAAAAAATCAATTTCATAAAATCTTCCAAAAAATTATCTGTTTTTTAAAATACTCGTAGCATCTGTGCTTTAAAACAGGTTTCAAATGCCTTTTATGTTAAATAACCAAAGCAGATTTCAAGAGAAAGAACATACCAGTTCTGCTGATAGGAATTCAAATGCTATCTTGCTTCTCATACTCAATTACATTACCAAAATCTACCAGGAAGAGCATTAGTTTCATAGGCCTTAAAATTAGACTTCTACCAACAAAATTGGCTTAAGCATCCTTTTGTATCCTCCTGTTATTAGATTAAGAAACATGGCAGAGCCAGATTTTTTTCAATGTATGTAAAAAAAGAGATTTCAGAAGAAGGACATATCTAGCTTCCGCTAAATGTCCACCTGCTTCTTTAAATCACTATATTTCTCTAAGCTCCAAGGGACCTCTTGGATGAGTGACAAACAATAGAGCTGCAGTTCAAATCTGAAATAATGCAGAGTGAGAAGTCCTGAATGTCACTAGAGTGTTTTAATTTTTTTTATGGCTGTTATTTGATGCTTATGAGCATTCTGGGTCCAGCTGATTTATGCTTCACTGCAGGAAACAGTACACAAGCTCCTAATCACTCTGTACTCTGGTCTGAAAATTAGTTCTCTGATATTAAATTCAATTCTGTAGAAGTGAATTTTATAATATGAAGGCCAAATGCAGCCATGACATAAATGGTGACTAGAGCCCCACTGCAGGTACTGTCACGTGCTGTCTTATCCTCCACTGGAGCCCAGGCTGTGCCCCATAGCCCAAGCTACAATGGGTTCTTGCTCCAGGGAGAGTCAACCTGCAGCTGGCAAAGCACCCACAGAAAGCCCTTCTGGCTTTCAGGCTTCCCTGTCCCTCTCTTCTCTTCTACCACAGTGCTGGCATTATTTTGACTCCCAGTACAGCACCAGAGATTCTCTGCAGAGCGAGAAACTGCAGGGATGTGCCAAGTGGACTGAGTGGTGCCAGCACCTCAGCAGAGGAGATGGGACTCACATGAAAGCAAAAACCTTTATGGTTTGCCCTGGAAATCTGTACTTGGTATTACATATTCAGCATCCAAATGCCTGGTGAATCACAGGTCACATTCATTAATTTAGGCTTCATTTCAGTTAGCTGATTAAACACATAAAACAAATGAATATTCCCCTTGATTTCAATTAGGTTGTTCAGTTTAAACCTGGGCAAATGTTAATCTTTGCTGAACTAGGGCCATTGCTGTTCCATAATAAAATCTATTACTTCATTTGAAGGAACAAAAATGCATAGAGAAGGTTGTTTGCTATAAGGAAGGAGAAAAGACATGCTCAAACCTAGCTTTCATCTCTTGTATTTGTTCTCTGTAGGCTGCAAGCACAACCTGAGCTACTAAAAGACAAAATCAAATGTAGCATTTGTGGATAAGACACTCGTCTGCCCCCTGAACTGAGACAAAATCACACTGGCCAAAATAAAAAACAAATGGTCACTCTGAATGTGATATCCACCTGTAGATGAAAGTACTTGATTCGGCATTTGCCACCATCTTCAGTCGTGGACCACTCACAGCTGCCAAAAACTTGCAACGGGATGCTGCATATTCTGATATTCTGACTTTCAACAGCATATTTGAAACTGATCAACCAGAGCTAGGAGCCTCCTGGTTTCAGTGAATTCATCTTAGGTTCAAATGCCCATTTGTGAATGGAAAGCCTTACATTTGGTTCATTTGCATTATTGCCATGAGAATAGATTAGTCCATGCTTTTGGAGTGCATGCCGTACTGCTGAGCACCTTAGAAAAGCATGCAGATAGTCTTTTTTTAAAAAGCAATTATCATAATTCCCTTCACAAGTATCCTGAAAGCTCTTAAAACCCCTCTCTGACCCTTTCATATTCAGTTATTTCTCTTGCAAAATCAGCTGCAAAAATCATCTTGCAAATAGACTCAACAGGGGTTATTTCTCCCAAGAAACAATGAATTCTTGAGTGTAGCTGGAAAAGAGTACATTTAAACCACGATTAAATCTACTTTTTAATGCAATTCTCTTTGCAACAACAAGTTAAATATGTGCATAAAGGAGTGAAGCAACAATATACAATATCAATATTAATAACACCAAAAATGATGGATGAAAGTAAAATCATTAAGAAACCAAATAAAACTAGCATTGTACTTTGAAATACCACTCTGAAACTTACAGCCTCTGCAGTCAGCAAAAAAAATACAGCAAACAAAATCAAAAAAACCAAACAACCAGGTCTTATTTTCTAGAAGTTACTGACTGCATTACTATCTGCATAAAATACACATTGATATCAGAATAATGTCTCACTAAATCTAATGAGTTTTATCCGGAAGTGTAGATTGGAAAAAATGGAGGAATTTTGATGTGAAAAGTAGAATAATGACATATATAACTATATGAAGGGCACCCAAAAGGGGTGTGGGGGTGTGGATCTGCATCTGTATGTGTGTGTTCAGCAGCCACATAACCCAGAAGAAATGCTGTTCTTAACCATATATATTCTGGAACACAGCAATCAGTCACGAGGAGTTTTAGGTTTGGTTGGTTTTGTTTTTCTCCCCTATACCAAAGGAACCAAGACATAAATGATACCTCCATGTTAAATGTATGTCATATACATTATATCTCCATGTTAAAGGTATGTCATTGGAACTTACTACAGAAACAAATGTATGAAATACATCCCTTTGCATAATATTAAAAATTCCTTTTGCATAATATTAATAATTTTTGAGAAACTGACTGATTCAGTGAAAGGAGTTCTTTGTTAAATATAAGGTAAAAACATTAAAACATATATATAAAAATGGTTCTCTTCTTGGATTTCTCTGTGCTTATGATGAAAAAAATATTATCATTATTGCAAGGCAACGCTACATCTAGATGTTTCTCTTGAGCACAACATACAACAATTTACTTGAAATAAAACACATCAAGACTAGTTTATACTCATTATTTATAGTATAGATTCACTACTAGTGCTCCTAACAAGGCTACACTCCAAAACGTGAAAGTGAAATAAGAAGTTATATTTTTTCAGAAATTTTAAGGGAAAATAATTAGGGATGGCAGGCATGCACCCAGCAGAATAGGAAAATTTACAAGTTACAAAACTATATGGATACAAAAAGTGAAATTTTCCAATATCCAGCAAAAGAACATAAGATTCCTTAGAAGCTAAAAACATGATTATTGGTAAATCTACTGGATAAAAAATTGTTTAAAAATATGCACAACGCTGTATTGTACCTCTAATTCCTCTGCTAGTTCATGCAACTGACTGGACAGGTCTGGAGTATATGATATACAATGTGATTTAATATTATTTCAGATAGTTAGGCAAAATCATAAATCAGTTATTTACTCCCTAATCAAACATGTTTAAAGTGTCATCTTTCTGTACAGAACATGGATTTCAAATTTGGAATTATATGCAAATTCTGCTTGATTTTATGTTTTCACATAGGTTTACTTAGCCTTATTTTACAATTATGCCCCAACCAGAGAAGCAATGGATATTTCCATTCTTTTCATGTGAAGATCAAATTTGAAGTTGGGAGGACTTCTGCATGTCACTGTATTCTGACTTGTTAAGATAATATGTACTCGTATTCTTTGGTAGGACATGCAGTATCATGAATGACATAAATGCAGGCTTTCTTCAGTGACAAATTTGGGGTCTTACTGAAAGTAAAGTGAATGCTATTCCATTGATCAAGATCTAAACTTTAACCTGAGAACATTTCCTCTTTGTACTATATGCTAATCTAGCAAGCTAGAACTGCACCAAAACAACTGGAAATAAATACCTTTTTTTTCTAAATATACTGCATCCTCCAGTATCTCAAATAACATTTTAAATCAACAAAAACATCTGTTTGTGAAATACATTAAGACATCTTAAAAGGAGATTCTCACTTTTTCTGTCTTTGTAAGCTTTACCACAGATTCACTTAACGGTATCTTACCAAAACCTCAACATTTTTGTCAATAATTCACAAGTCATGACACTCAGTTTCTCACCTAACCTACTTAGTCTCCTAAGAAAAGGATTCAAAAAAGTCAGTATAACTGCCAAAGAGCCAAAGAAACTAGACAGAATTTAGGCTGAGTAGAACTTTCTTGGTCTCTCAAAGAAGGACAGTTACCTAACAACAAAGTAGTTTAGCTCAGCTTTCAAGTAAGAACCACATCTACGAATTAAATACTTTTAAAAGGGCATTCCTTTCATGTTTGTCAGGGGAAGAAACATTACTCAGCATCTTTTCTTCTGTCTATAGTATATCACAATAGTTGGTGGCATTTTTTTAGCTATATTGGTGCAAGGACAGAAATTAGACAATCAAAGAATCACAGGATGGCTACAATTAGGATGACCTCTTACATCTGGCCACTGCACAAAAACCCTCTTCAAAGTAGGGTCTGCTGCAGCAGGCTGCTTGGACCCATGTCCAGTGGGGTTTTGAACATCTCCAAGAATAGAAACTTCATAGTTTCCCTGTGCAACATGTTCCAGCGTTTAACTATCCTTACAAAAAAAAAAAAAAAAAAAAAAAAAAGCATTGTCATTAATTTAAAGGAAATTTCTTATATTTCCTCTTGTGCCCATTATCTCTGTTCCTTTCTCTGGATACCACCAAGGATAGCCTGGCTTCATCCTTTTTTACTTTCTCCAACGTGGCATTTATAATCATCTGTCAGGTGTCTGTGAGTTTCATCTTCTCCAGTCTCTCTTCTTTCATAACATGCATTTCAGGAAGAATAAAGAAGCAAATATTCCTGTCCTGCTTTGGCTTATTCAGAATGTTAGACTGGAATAATAAAGTAACTTTAAATAATAAAGTAGTAAAAAGTAAAATTAATATAGTACACTGACTATAATAATAGACAAGTCATTAATCTGAAGCAGTAAGAACATAAGATAATACCATTAGAATATTCATTAATTCTGAATTAGGCAAAAGGTCTCAACTGTTCAGCCTTTACAGAACAATAAAGCCCTTGTCACAGGAAGGATTGACTCCTCCTCCCTATCCTCAAAACTGGAGAGACACGGATTTGACAGATGGACCACTCAATGGATAAGAAATTGTCTGGATGGTGTCACTCAAAGAGTTGCAGTGAATGGCTCAATGTCCAAGTAGAGGCCAATGATGAGTGGCATTTCTCAGGATAGGTGTTGGGACTGGCACTGTTTAACATCTTTGTCAGTGACATAGACAGTGAAATTGAGTGAGCCCTCGCTAAGTTTACCTTCAGCACCAAGCTGTGTGGTGCAATTAACATTGGGAGGAAGGGATGCCATCCAGAGGGATCTTGATAGGCTTAAGAGATGGAACTGTGTGAACCTTTTTAAGTTCAGCAGGGACAAGTTCAAGTTCACTTGGGAGTGATGGTGGATGAGAGGCTGTACATGAGACAGCAATGTGCACTTACAGCCCAAAAAGCCAACCATGTCGGGTTGCGTCAAAATAAGTGTGGTCTTCAGGTCGAGGGAGGTGATGCTCCCTCTCTAATCTGCTCTTGGGAGATCCCACCCGGGAGTACTTCTGGATTCCTTTCCCCACCCTATCCACGGCGTGGGGCTGGCCCAGTTCTAGTTCCATTTCCATCTGAAGAACCATTGCGACGCTTTGAGGGATGGGGAAAGGGAAACTCCAGGGGTTTCTCAGGAGTTTTTTCAGGCCCTGAGCCTGGAGGGGAGAGGTGCTCCCCCCTCCCCCCCACACGTGGCCCCATGGCCGGCAGGGGGACAGGTCACAGGACACCGGGCGTGGAGAGGAGGCAAGAGAGAGTTTATTGTTGGGGATGTTACATTTATAGGGTTTAGGAGGATTCACAGAGTAACCAATTAGAAGTCTCAAGGGGTTTACAGGAACACCCAATCACAGGAAGAGGTTAACAAAGGCCAATGGGACACACCTCAGGACACCTTTCCAGGACATTCCTGCATGGATAACAAGGGGGATGCTGGGAAGAAGAAGCATGTGCTTGCAAAGACACCACTAAAAGCCATTTTAAAACCCGTTTAAACCACAGTTTTCCCATATAATGCAGGTTTAATGCTACAAGTACTGCATCCAGTCTGGGATCCCCAACATAAGAAGGACATTGACCTGTTGGACCAAGTCAAGAGGAGGGCCACTAAGATGATCAGAGGGCTGGAGCACCTTTCCTAGGGAGACAGGCTGAAAAACTTGGGTTTGTTCATCCTGGAGAAGAGAAGGATCCAGGTAGATATTGTAGCTTTCCAGTACCTAAAAGGGACCTACAAGAGAGCTGTAGAGGGAGTTTTTACCAAGACCTCTAGTGGCAGGGCAAAGGTGAATGACTTTAAACTGAAAGATGGTAGATTAAAGATGAGAAATTAGGAAGAAATTCTCTACTGTGAGTGTGACAAGACACTGGAATAGGTTACCCAGAGAAGCTGTGGATGCCCCATCCCTGGTAGTGTTCAAGACAAGGTTGGATGGGGCTTTGAGAAGCTGGTCTAGTGGAAGTTGTCCTTGCCCATGGCAGGGGATAGGAACTAGATAATCTTTAAAGTCTCTTCCAACCGAAACCATTCTATGAGTTTATGATTATCTCTTTCAATACAGAATAAAATATTTATTTAGCTGGAAGAACATACTTTCTCCCCTCCATACACCCTCCTCTTTATTGGTTTTCATAGTACTGTTCAAGAGTTACATTAAACTTTGCTTTTCCTTAGTAGAAAAACAACATATTTTTAAACACTAAGGTAGGATTTCAGCATGCCTCACACCCATTACCTGCTTTGGAAACATATTTCTACTTGTTATAAGCAAGGAAAAATTGCAACAGGTAAGATTTTCAGTAACAAGAAAAATATTTCTCAGGTTTTAACATTAAGTGTTTTGAATCTTTTATGCCATCAGACTGACTACTTCTTTAGAATAAAAAATGAAGGTAATAACATTTGAGGGTTTTTGACCAAAAGCATTGGGCTTTGGTCTTTTTTGTCTTCTCTTATCACCGAGCAAAGGTCAAACAGGTATATGTTTGACAAAAACCAAGAGTTCTAGAGATCACCAGTCGTTCAGATTGTACCTAGTGTCTAGCTAGTACCACTGAAAGGAGTTTATTTGCAACTAATGCCTATAAATCTCCAGTCCTGGATTTGTTTTATTGATTTTCTGTATTGTCACTGAGACCTCAGGAGTGCATTATTCTGCCTACCCAAGTCAGGAACCAAGAAAGAGATGAATGTAGTGAAGGTGGGTATCTCTACTCTCTTCTTGTACCTATATTTTGTATCCAAATGTAGTCTAATGCTTGAATCAAAGGAAGTGTTCATATTAGAATAAAAATTATTCAGTGTTGCTTGCAATTGGACAAATGAAGATGGTAAACTGCCACTTTCTGAAGAGGTTTTGGTTCTGAGGAGGAGACCTTGTGAGGACCCCAATTAAAGACAGTCTTTCAAGGTTGATCTCTTTATTGAGACCATCTATAATTTTTTTTTAATCATCTCTGAGCCTTGAATTTATAATGGAGATTGGACAAGTCAGACCCACCAAAAAACACTAGATACCCAAATTCCTGCATATTCTTTAGGCACCATATTATGCCCAGTGCAATGTTATACACAGAGTAGAAAGGATAATCAAACTTATCATCTCCATGTCAAAAATGGTAAAGAGAGTCATAAGAAGAGAATTTCCTTTGAACCTTCCTTATTACCTTGTTCTTTTTTTCACCCATTTCACCTAAACTTTAGCACTTTGGAGTCTGGGAGACAGTTTTCCTTCTTTTATTAAAAAAAAAAAATTCAAGCAGTATTTTTTAGAAGTATACAGATTTGAAACATCGGAAAAACATTACTACATTGTAACACGATAATGGTAAGTGAGATCCAACATTCAACTGAATAGTAAACATTCAGCTTTCCATTTTGCTGAATCCAAAATCTGAGTAGAAATGCCAGTAAATGGACGTTGACCAGATTTGTTTTAACCCCATAAAGTCAGGAAGTTTGTAGTGCCCTTCAAAGTCCACATAAATTTGTTCAGATGATTCTTTATTGTGCTGGAGGTGTTTCAAAGAGGAACTTTAGGTATGTTTATTGGTTCAATGTCTTACCAGGTTTTGAATGTAGTTGAATTTTTTTTTTTTAATTAAGCTATCAGGTCTAAATAACCTTTGTTGACATTTCTTTTGGAAGTGCAAAGGGATATTATTTTCTTTTGTAAATCTCATACTGGAAATGCATAAATTAGTGTGTGTACTGATGTTCCCAGACTCATTCTTTGTAAAGTCTCAAGAAAACTAATTTATCACATTTGTCCCTGCTCTCACCTACAAGTCCTCCTGTTTTTTTCAATTAACTCAGTTCTCACGGCTTCTTTGTAATCACATCCATGATTGGCTTTCCCTCAGGAGTAATGGCAGCTGCTTTCTGGTGAATGTTAAATAGAGCAATTATATTCTCAAATACCATAAATGTCTACTTAATTCCCTAAATTGTCAATACTGTTTGTAAAGGATAAGTGAAAAGAAAAATATTTGTCCTCATGATTTATTTAGAATGCAAGCTGCTACTGTTGGGGACTGTCTGCATATATGTGGGTAGTGGCTGGCACAATAATGCTCATAAAATGCTATGCAATTATTGATGCTATGAACACCTTAATTTTAAAAATCTAAATCTTTTTTGAGGGCACAAGTGATTATGAGTGATAACTTTCAAGTCTTAATTTTGGAAAATTGCAATTCAATGCACAAAAAGAGGTAGCCAGAAATCCTTAACTTCCTTTCCCTATGGAAAGATAAACTTATATTTCAAAAGGAAGTATACTTCTCTTTTAGTTACCAATACAAGTTTTTTCCATCAAAACATTTCTTCTAGAATTGTATCTAGAGCTATTTAAGGTGGATGTCTATATTGTGTTTGAAATCTTCTATTTTTAATGATTCCATCAAGTGTAATATGATTTTTATTGCTCCAAGTTCATGACAGGATTGGGACATAGCACTTGAGAACACTGAAAGCTGTTTTAAAGGTGTTTTCAAAAGTTATTGAAAATATTTACTTTATCCTGAAATGTTTCAAATACAAGAAATTGTAAACATCTGAATACATTTTTCCACAGGAATAACGAAAAATATGTAAAGTCAATGGGAATAAAAAAGGTGAGAATTAAAATCAAATGTGCTACCCTTATACTGAAAGAAGTCAGCCAGTAGGAAACGGGCAGAGAAACTTGAGAGAGACGTTCTGAAATTTTGGAATATATGTCAATCTACAATTTGTGAAAATATTGCTCCTTTTTAAGAGAAGAATTATATTGGGTTTTAGTAGAATAACTCCTTGCAGACAATGAGAACACTAATTAAATACTTAAACCCTCATGATTCTGTAAAGGTCAAATGGCTAATATCACATGTATTGCAAAATGATCCATGTCAAAAGTAATTTCTGAGAAGCTTGGATGAGGACAGATAAGTCTATTGTGAAATCACTAGCTATTAAGAAAGTGGGAAAAGCTCTGCTAAATCTTTGAAGATGTGAGCTGTTGGATCTCATGACAGTAATGTGAAAATTAAAAGTCAAGCCATTTCTAACGCACTAGAAAATATTTACTGGTTAAGAAATGCAGACAAAGGCATTTCTTCAAATAAAGGAATAGTAGATGAATATGAGCAAAGTGTATCTTTACCTATTCATCTCATCTATAATGTAAAACTCATTCTGAGCAGAAGTTTCATTCAAATTTACCACCAATACTCATCCTACAGGCTTTTTCTGCACTGAAAGTGTATGATGTCTTTTTTTTCTCAATGAACTTTCTCACAATGCTGGGGTCTAAACTTGTGTTTTGGAAAGATTTTTGGATAGATTTTTCTGATTGCTGTGAACTTGCCTAGGATAAACTTTAGTAAGACTTAAGTATATTGCAAAACAATTAATAGGTTAAAATTGTAAGGAAAAAATAATTTTAATACAGATCTTCAGGGAAAATAATTCTAAACATGTCACAGTAAACAAAAACATGGAGGAACTGGGATTTTATCTTTTCAGTTCTCTTGGGGAGTACTGTTTCCCCACTTGTGAATACAGTTTCCAAGTGCTGATCACTTTTTTCCTTACCAGAAATAATAGTTTTTCAATATTAGACACAAATTGAAGAGCTGAGAAGAAAGGGATATTAGTACACTGTGTTTATGGTGTAGTTTTAATCTGAAAATATTCTAAATATTCTAACTAACTTTGTTAGTTGTGCAAAAAATCAGAGATTACTATGTCTTAAAACTAAATTACAACTATGTTTTATTAAAAATTTAACTTAAAAATTGTATACTGCATAAACTAAAAGATTAAAAGTACTTTTTCCAAATAGGTTAAAAAGAAACATTTTCCTTTATTTAAATGCATTTTTTTTAAAATATATTTTCTTTTGAAATATCATTACTGTTACCACATTCTGTGAACATTTCACTTTTGCCTAGCATTTTACAACTGATTCTTCACAAAATGTCTCAATAGTTCTACATAAAAGATCTGCATCTGATACCTGTGGGAGAAGAAATAGTCGTTGTACTACAACATTTGCACAACAGCTTTGGAAAGAACTGGGAGAGAACAACTTGTATTATACATATTTCTATAATTTTAAATAAGTAAAAAATAATTGATAGGTCGATGACCCTGCTACCCTTACTTGCACAGAAAGTAAAGTGGATTATAATCCCTCTCTTGGGTTGTTTTGACTTTTGTTGTTGTTGTTTTGTTGTTCTTGTTCTTGTTTGGGGCCTTTTTATTTTGTTATTTGGAAGTGTCACATTTGCTCGTGTCAGAAGAGTTCATTATTATTTCAGCAGAAGTATACTGACATGATTACGATTTCCAAGATTTTCTGGAAACTATTAACCTATTTGCAATATAATCCATGATACAAGAAGCCACAAGGGTATTCAAACACAGGGTTTCTTAGGTACTGATTTGCAAGCAGAGGAAAATGAACTTGCTAGTTTCTTGATCAAAATCAACTTCATCCTCAGAGTTCATGACATAAAGTGTAATGTGATTGAACGAATACCTTGTCTGTATTTTTTATGGATCTTATTTTTTAAGAGATGAATAAGCAACAATATACTTAAACAAGTATTTTTCTGAGCTAATTTATAACAACTTTACAGAGCTAATTAATGATAGAATGATACAATGATTCAATCAAGGTCATGATTAAGAGTGAGTCAATAAATCAATATGTGAAATTATCAAATCATTGAATGAATATGGCAAGCAATCAACTGAAATTACACGGCTAACACCAAAAAACTGAGAAGATCACTTTTAGTCTAAGATAACGACTGGGTTTTCAGGCAATCAGAGCATTGACCTAGTTTCTGAAGTCCTTAAACTTTTACCAAGAAAGTTATCTCTCTTTATTTTGTCCATAGAAGTCTTTTGGCAATGCCACTTACTAAGTTTTTATTGTACATGTAGTGACAAATAAACAATCTCCAACAAGAGATTTTCTATAAAGTTGTTTTTTTGTAATGCAAAAGAAGAAATGACAAAACAGCAGAAGGAAGGGTTGGTATTCATATCTAGAAACATTTCCCACTTTCTCTTTTCCTTTGCTTTTGGAAATCTAATTCACTGAGATCCAGTTAAATGGATTCAAGTATAGATCTTATGCTGTCACAGCAAGCAATCTTTTGGGACTTACAGAATAGTGAAAAGTATTGTCATTAGTGACCTTTAACTTAAAATCTGCTGGTATTATTCACAAATATTCTTCTTGAACAGGAGAACTTGTGTCCAGAGGTGTATCAGAAATCTAGCTGAACCAGAAGAGATGAGGCCCAGAATGAGAGCAAATATGTTAATATAAGAGGGACATAGCCAACATATTTGTCAAAACACATTCCTTTCCTTGCACTTGATTCAGCATTCATTACATTTGTTTAAATAGTTGGGATATTTACATTAGAAGAATTACAGACGTGTATAAATTAAGAACTCATCCTAATAATTTCTAATCTAGAAGTATATCAAAGATTATATTTTCTGATGAGTAATTAAATTTATAAATTTTTTCTTGCCAAATAATATTTGAAATTGAATTTCCTATCATTTAAAAGCCTTATAGTAAAATCAGAAGAGTTTCCCAAGCTAAGACAACTGTGCATTTGACCAAAGGCCCACTGGTCTAATCTTTAGCTATGACTAGTAGCAAATGCTTAATAAGGTGCTTAAATTCCAGAAGGTAGGTAGTGATTTACATTTCAGAGGCTTTGTGATGTAAAGAAAATACCTTTGTGTGAACTCCTTTCTGAAGGCAGGTAAAAATTTAAGAATCTGTGGTTGCCTATAGTGAAGAGTTTCACAGTTAACCTAAATGTGTCAGGACGTGTCCATATTGTTGGGGGTTTGCACCTGATAACTGGCACATAACTACATTCATTATAGAATAATGAATAGACTCATTTTATGAGTCTTTATTGTATTCTCCACCATTTTTCCAGACTGAAGATTTTCACTCTATTCCACCTTCCTTCATGCAAAGGTTTTTCTATACTTTTAAACATCCTTATCCCTCTTCTATACAAAGGTAGAATCTTCTAATTGATTTTTTGTTGTTGTTGCTTCATTGTGGTTTTTTACTATTAGAAAATATTTTCTTGCCAAAGTTAAACCAAACTGTGTAAAAATTGACCCTGCACATTCTAGACATAGCAGTTAAACAGTTGAGACTTAAGTTGTGAAGCAGACTGAGAGTGCCAGTGAGAGAACAAAGCTGCCAGTTCATTTATAAGGTGACAGTCTGAAATTCTGGTTTAAGTGCTGTGGAAGTGTATGCATAAGCACATGGCATTATGTGGAGTATTATCACCAATGTTGCAGCAAACTGTTGCTGACTTATTTTACTTTGTTTTTTATCTCTCACCTTGATCCAAAAGCATACTGCAGAAATTGAGTAGAAGAGATTTAAAAGTGTCAATACATGTTGATAGGTCTGTGATGTATGTGTATTCATATGGGTTATTCTCGTGGTAGGACAGAAATTATTTTGAGTAAGGAGAGTCTGTGTCTAGGGTAGAATTTCAATGGGAACATCAGAGGGAAAAAAATATATTTTTTATCCTGTATTTGATATTTATTTCCTGGATGAAGGCCAGAACAGGACAGATCAAAGCAGGTAGATCATAAGTAGACATAATACACCTTATAAGAAATGTCTTTAAAATTAAATAGACAAGCAGACTTAAAATCAAACGAGCACAACCCTAAATCTTAATTTTCAGTCCACAGAGTGGATTGAGAAAGATTCCAATAGAATTGAGGTGGGAGAAATTAGATTTGTTTTTGATTACATCTGGATACAAATTAGGTTTAAATTAGATTTGTGCTGCAAAAAAACCCTTGCACAGGTAGCTGATGTATGTGCAGTTTTCAAGTTCACATTGAAGGTCCATTTTTTTAGCAGCTGAGGTACTGAGTTAGTGCAGTACTTAATTATGTGCCAAATTACATGGGCTTTATCTATATCTTGCTAAAGGAGTGAAGCTCAAACTCTTCTAATGTATTTTTTCATCTAAAGTGAAAAAATTCCATGGATTTTTTTCTTGGTTGAGAGGGCCAGAGATGAAGAATACGCATTTAAATTGCCTGCAAGTAGTGCAGGGTGACTAATTAAATATGACTGAAATATATATGCATTTTTCACAGTTTTAATAAGTGAAATTTTGTGTGAAGGAGAATGAGAAACGGGAATATAGCAAGCAATTCTTTATAGTGTTTAGCTATTATGGTTGAGTTTCACTCTTTCAACAAAGAGAATTGCATTTAGAATTATCTCATATTTTCTTTTCTAATGAACAGTGCACAGTTTCACTATCAAAAAAGGAGGAACTTTAATCTCTAAGTAAAAATTTTTAGTTTAAGAATTTCAAAAATTTCAGATGGTTTATGAAAAAAAATATAGACCTGTGTTATGCATTACGGCACATGATATATGTATAATTACACATTGTAAATAGAGATGTGGAGTAAAAAAAGTCCAAACATGATTGTTTCCACATATACTCTCTTTCAAATGCTACTTTTTAATAGTAAGTTTTTTCATTATTTTAGTCAATAATAAAAGTTAAAGATCAGTTGGTATATTTAAAATTTTTAATCATCCAAATATGTTTTTTCACACTTAAGTAAGTGATATATATAAAAAAAAAAAAGAAAAACACAACAAAACCCCCCCAAAAAAAGAACCCTCTTCCTCAGAAAAGTTTTCGAACTATTAATATTTTAGTACAATTTAACAAATACACTTGCTAATACACATACTCATATACATATACATTCACATATATAGGTCCTCAGGATTTTGAACAGATTTCAACCTTGTTTCATAAGGTGAAAGCCAAGTTCTACTGCTTTATCTTATATATTAGAGATGTACATAAATAGAAAATCTTTGAATTTTTCTGGTCTAGAAGAATTATGAAAGAATTCACCTGTTCTAGTGAAGAGGTTAAGTAAGCTTATTTTATTCAGAACCAATTCAGGAAAAAGAGGTTGAGATCACTTATTATTTTCTTAATAAGCAAATTAATCAGACTATACGAACTATCATTCATTTATCAAGGTACTAACCAAGTACAGTCAATGTCTTTAACCTTGGCAGTGATTTCAAAAATTCAAGACAGTGGACTTTAATTTTTGTGTTTATAGTAAAAAAATTTAGATGTCCCTAAGTATTTATGGAAATACATGTCATCCTCTGAATTCACAGAAGTCCTTCTTTACAGTAGTAACTAAATATTTTACGAGATATCAAAAACTATGAATATGTAACCATAATCTTGTTTAAAACTACTTTACATTTCCATGTATTCCCTTAAAGTAAAGAAGATGGCTTAATAGTTTTGGATTTTAATAATATTTCATGACTTACAATAAAAACTTTAAAAGAAACTTTAAATTTCATTTCCTGAAATTAAAAAAAAAAAAAAAAGCTACATTTTGTTCTGTAAGCACATTTTATTTCCCTTTATCATGCCTCTGGTTTCTGATATATTCATTCAGTCCAGGAATTCAGATGATGGATTTATAAAATGTTAAGTTTCCTTCGAAAGTATTCAAAACTGCAAGACTGACTGCAGGAAAAATGTATGCTCTTTAGCAGAAACACATCAGTCATGGAAATGAGCATGCTGTAAGTCCTGTTCAATACCTCACAGCCTATTAAACAGAAGAAAGTGAAGCAAGTTTTCTTAGGTTTATTACAACAGACTGTGAAAATGAATAATAGTAATGTATTCCTATAGTCTTAGACTGCCAATATTAACAAGAAAAATTATCAATCTTTAATTCATCAAAGAATGCTGAGTTTCCAAGTCTCAGTTATTATTAAATCCTTCTGTCTGGATGAATAGGAAATATAATGAAATACGTTTAGTGGTTGCATTTAATGGGGCATCTTACTGGGTTGTTATACCAAAAGGCTTTCTTCGTCATCAATAAATCCGAAGATTTAAAAGAGGTATTTCATACTAGATCACAAAGATAATGAAAGATACCAGAAGGTCTCAATATAATGGACCAGCAATCTGATTATGGGAATGTAATCATAATTCTTTTTTTGTCCTGGAAGAAAATAAATCAACTTTGAACATCTCAAGTTTCTGAGCTGAAGAACTGTTAATTAAGAAGTCTCATAAATCGTATATGACAAATGACAAACAAAACCACTATTCATTTAGGATTCTTGCTCTAAATCCACTGGAAACCTCCCTGGATTCCCCTTTAACAACAATGGGTTTGGATCATTCCTTCTTTTTTGGAGGAAGTGGAAAAGAAAAAGGTTGAAATTAATGATCTGAATGTATAATCTACATCATGAATAAAGCTTCAAGGTTGTTAATAGGGAGATAGACTGATTGGTTTAACATGCCTGTATTATTAAAGCTGACGTATTTGTTCCATTGCTCACATCTTTCATGTTTCTTTTGTAGAGTCAACAAGTGTGTGTGTGTGTGTGTGTGTGTGTGTGTGTGTGTAATTTCTGTGTGTCTATGGTTTGCATTTCATTCTTCCATGACAGCCAAAAATGTATCTTAGGTAGTGAACTGCAAGAAGCTGGATGATTGTGTTCTAAATTCATTAACTGCTGAACAACATATTGAAACAAAACAACATGCTGAAATATGGCTGTCCTGGAAATATATATAATTTATACATTACTGATGATAGCTGCAGAAAAATATTTCCAACCTTGATCTAGCAAAAGAAATATGTATGTAAGTGTGTAATGAAGAGCACAGGAAAAGTCCTACTGGCTGTCACAATGCCATATTTTACTGGGAGAAGAGCTATCTAGGTTCAGCCGTCTGCATGACTCCCTTTCCATGCAATAGTTCATGTGGTGCATTGCAGTGGAACAACATGCAAACCACTTTCCCATCCATCTTGTAGAGTGAAAGAGGTACACCAAATCAGGACACCATCTGTGTCTTATGTAGCTATTTAATCCAGCTCATGCTAAATTAGTCTAACATTACTATAACAACATATACTACCAAAAGTAAAACATAAGGCATTTCTTTGTCGTATAATGTTGTTATATGTGAGAGGTGCCTGGTTTACCTGTGAATGAGAAAGGAGCTGATAGTGTTTGCAGTGGGTCCCAGCTGTGCTAGCACGCTCCACGCAGTCTCACAGGAGATGTTTAGTTATTACTGCACTGATACACTTTAATAACTTATGGTTAGAAGAAAAGAAAGAAGCTGGCCAGCCATGTCTTGCCAAGTATAGCTTGCAAGATTCAAGGACTTCAGTGACTCATTAAGGAGAAGGTAGAAGGTACTTGATGAGTAGGAAGCAGTTAAGATCTTACAAAAAACCAAGCCACACCAAACCAAAAAACCAAATGAACCAATCAAACAAACAAAAAACCCCAAACTTCAAAAACGTTTAATTATTAAAATAAAGAGGAAAAGAAATTAAACCTACAAAATTATTGAAATTAAAAATGGTAAAAGACTGGTAGCCCTGTGAGAAAGGCAGTCAAAAGGCAATATTTGATTCTCTTCTTTAACTGGAGATTTTCAAACACATAGAAGAATATTGATGCTCTCCTCCTCCCAGCTTCATCTCCAAGAAATTCCTACCTGAAACCTAAATATTTTTGGCAGGATTCAATTCAAACCATACAGACTGATTTATTTCACATTGAATGCAACAGAATGTGGGGATTTTTTAAATTTTTAATTTGTATTAGCTTTCATGTTAATGCTAGTGTGATCTTAGAGCTTATACTTCTGCTTACTCACGCTCTGCTTTTCTTAACATCAGTACTGCATTTGAAGATTGGAGCAGTTCTTTGTTTGAACCAGAAAAAAAGTCACGATTGTTTTCTGTTTCACCAAACCATGTAAAAGAAAAGTGAAATTTATTTCTTAGGCTGCAACAATATAACGATGAAATGACAAGCAATACCTTTTAAAGTATCTTCAAGGTTGAAAGCATATTAGAGTAATAGTCATTAGTCTGCATGTATGTGCCTTGATAGGAGTTCTGCAGAGCAGTATTATATTTGATTACTCAACTAAAAACAGTCATCCATTAACCCCCAGAGAGTTACAGCTCCCTCAGCACGCCTGAGGCCGTGCCACTTCGAGTGTCCCCATTATTTTAAATGTTATAGAAGGAACACTAGGACATATAGAAACACCCTAAGGTCATTC
Organism: Corapipo altera; assembly: GCF_003945725.1. NCBI lineage: Eukaryota > Metazoa > Chordata > Aves > Passeriformes > Pipridae > Corapipo > Corapipo altera. Next base: position 11,673,624 of record NW_020884874.1, read on the forward strand.
AATAAAAGTTATGGCAGAAAATGTATCCCCATTACAAGGTTACTGCAGTCAGCAGCACAGTAAAACCAGGGAGGAATGTGGCATAAATATTCAAGGGCGTTCAAGAGTTAAGCATCAATAATAATAGAAGAAAAACTATGGGGAAAAAATCAAAGAAACAACAACAAAAAAAAGTATGCATTTTCACTTTTCTGGATTTATGAGAGGATTTCACTACTTCCTTCCCCTAATAAAAAGTGCAGAATTACAAATTTTTCCCCAGGACTTTATTGGTGTTACTAGTGTTACTGATTAATGTTGTCATTTTCAGATTTTCTAGTAAGGTTTGGATTCTGTTCCTGTGGTTAAGAAAGACAAATTTTTACTTTTCTCTTGTTTTGAAGAATTCATAATAAAAAAGCACGTGCAATATTTAGAGAAAACACTGGGTTAGATACACATACAAATTGTTCTTTAAGAGCCATAAAAATATTCAGTAAACAAGTAACTATATTCCATAACTTTCCTGGGCTTTTCACCTTACCCTCCCCACAGAAAGCAGTTTTAAAGAAAGCATCAGTAAGCTGGTAGGAGTGTATTCCAGCATCATCATGCTAGAGATCACATAGTAAAGTCAGAAGCAGAGTCCTGTTGTGGAAGCTATTTTAGAATCACAAAGAAGGTCACAACCTGAGCTAGCAAATTCTGATCATATAGTATAACAATCCTATCCTGTCATTTTTTAAAACACCCAAATGACTCATGCAAATACATATGCAAAAGTGCCACCTAATATAAATTGAGGCTTTTCTTGTTTTCAATACTGTCTTCTGCTTTAAACTTAGTTGCTTTAGTTAGGAAATTGTGGGCAAAAAATCCTGATTAGAAGAAGATCTCCCTCCACTGACATAAGTTACAATTATGGTTCCACATCATCGCAACAGTGATGGAATTTGAGAGCTGAAAAGCACTGGATCCTCAGATATGCTGTGATATCTGATAGTAATCACTCTCAGTTAGTTTTACTCAATAAAAGACTGTCATGCCATGGTTTCAGCCATGATGGAATTTATTTTCTTATTATCATCATAGAATCATAGAATCATAGAATCACAGTGCAGCTTGGGTTGGAAGGGACCTTAAAGATGATCTAGCTCCAATACCCTGTCATGGACAGGAGTACTTTTCAGTAGACAAGACTGCTCAGAGCCCCACCCAACCTGGCCAGGAACACTGCCAGGGATGGGGCATCCACAACAGCATAGTAGCTGGTACAGTGCTGTGTTTTGGATTCAGTATGACAATAATGTTGGTATCACACTGATGTGTTAGTTATTGCTCAGTGATACTAAGTCAGACTTTTCAATCTACCAGTGAGCAGGTGCACAAGGTGCTGGAAGTATGGAGGGGACATCTGGCCCAAGCTGACCAAAGGGATATTCCATACCACAGAATGTCATGCTCAGTATATAAAATTGGGAAAATTGGTGTGGAGCCAATAATCACTGCTCAGGGGTGGACTGAGCATCATCAGGTGAGCAATTGTGTTGTGCATTACTTGTTTTTTAAAATAATGATAATTTATATTATCATTATTACTAGTACTTTTTATTATTATAATTTGTGTTATTATAGTTTTTTTGTTTGTTATCTCAGCACATGAGTTTGTTTTTTTCTTCCTTGTTTCTCCACTCCATCCCACCTGAAGTGGGACCACCTGTGTGGTACTTAGTTGCTGATTGGGGTCAAACTGAAATATGTGAATACTCAGGGTACAATTACCAATTTTTATGTAAGAGAAATATTTATCTACTGTCCACAACAAACAAATTGAACTTTTTATACTAAATATCATGGTGGTTTTTAATAATTTAATTTGTTTTCAATGACTCATAATGATGAATCACCAGTTTGTCCAATGATTTTGCATTCTTTACTTCATTTAAAATAACAAAACCAAACAAAGAAGAAATTGCACAAAGCATGTCTCTAAGGACATGTTCAAAGTGAATCAGCTACCATGATGACTTTAAAATAGTTGTTGAAACCTATGAGTATAAATTTAATCTTCATTACACCACTTAATCTATATAAAAGACACAGTACAGAAAGGCTTAATTAATTCTCTATTGTAAAACACTTAAGGAGGCTTTGAAAAAGTGCTATGCAAGTCCAAAACATCATAGCATACAGTGATGATTGACACAAATCTTAATATTTTAGTTGATAAAAGAACTAATCAGTGTTTAATTTTTGTGGGACTTTTTTTTCTTCTTCCACAGTATTACGTTCAAATGCAAATAATAAGCTCTCTTGGGCAATTGAGGGTAGCTGGACATAAAAGCCTATATGCATGCTCTCTTTCCACTCAACCATATAATGCAACACTTTACTATCTCTATTAAAAGACTTACTTTGTACCATATCATGCATTTCATAATATTTCCATCTAAATGCAGATTTTTCTGTTCCATGTGTAGCATCTAGTGAGGTTTTCCATAAAAATACCAGCAGGACAGAACATTGAAATTCATTTTGTATATTAAAGAAATCTCTCCTAGATTCCTTTTACTTGTTTTAGCAACTCAAGCAATAAGCAAGAAAATTAGAGTTTCAGCAATGATGGAGAAAACATTTATGATTTTATCAGATTTTTTTCCTTGCTCAACCAACATCCAGACTCCTAAGATCAGGTAATTTTAAAATGTTGCACTGATGAATGACATAAGTCCATCTACATCATTTAAACTAAGTACAGTAGTAATATACATTGCACAACGAGAACTTCACTTTGGGTAACACATACTGAATGCTTTTCTTCCCAATATTTACAACACATTTAATATCTGTCCCACAGGAATTTGTTTTCTTTGAAAACATTATTGCAAATGTCTTAATATTTTCTGATATTGCTCTCTGGTGTGCACAGTTTAAAAAAAAAAAAAAACACAAAGAAAACCCCAACAAAAAGTAGTATAGACTAGATAGCAGAGCTGTCATTGCAAACACTGTTCTAATTCTAAAAAGAGAAGACAATCAAAATTGTCATTTTCAAGCTGCATAAATACAGATGGACGAGATTTATACTGTTTATTAGAAATTTTTATATTGCACATTAATCAAAAAATGAGAAAGAATGCAATTTATTTAAAAAAACCAACACATCAGAGAATGGTTACTATAGCATTCCATATGTGAGTGTGTTTATATTTACAGAATCACAGAATATGCCGAGTTGGAAAGGAACCACAAGGATCATCGAGTCCAACCCTTAGCCCTGTACAGGACCATTCCCAAGAGTCACACCATGTGCCTGAGAGTATCGTCCAAATGCTTCTTGAACTCTGTTTGGCTTGATGCTGTAACCAGCTCCCTGGGGAACCTGTTCCAGCACCCAATTACCCTCTGGGTGAAGAACCTCCTTCTAATATCTAAACTAACCCCCTCCCCAACACTATTGACGTTATTTATATAAATTATGTTATAATTCAAAGAAATTAGAGAAGATATTTGACTTTTACATATTGATTTTCTCTATTTTCTGATACCTTCTAAACATAAAATTTGTGGTTTAGAGAAAGACTTTTTTTAGGGTTTATGTAGGAAATATGATGTAGTAATAAGTGACCTACTTTTATGTCCATGCTTGATTTAATTATTATTTTTAGAAAGTCCTCCTAAACCACTCAAGGTTTTACGAAATCAGTAATATGTCACCATCTCAGGGGAGACCTCATCACTCCCTACAACTACCTGAAAGGAGGTTGTAACCAGGTGGGCATTGGTCTCTTCTCCCAGGCAACCAGGAGTAGGACAAGAGGGTACGATCTTAAGCTCTGCCAGGGGAGGTTTAGGTTGAATATTAGGAAAAAAAATTTTACAGAGAGAGTAATCAGACACTGGAATGGGCTGTCCAGGGAGGTGGTGGACTCACCATCCCTGAAGGTTTTTAAGATGAGACTGAATGTGGCACTTAGTGCCATGGTCTAGTAACCGTGATGGTGTTGGATCAAGGGTTGGACTTGATGATGTCAGAGGTCTTTTCCAACCCAGTTGATTCTATGATTCTATGATTCTATGACTCTATGATCTTACTACAGTTACAGCTCAGCCTTGCACAGATATGTGTGATCATCCAGGACGATGTTTGCAGAAAACCTGCAAGTTTTCCTTCCATTATTTCAGTGCAGCTGCTGGGGTGCCACAGAATGATGGAAGCAGCTGCACTTTGGTCGCTGCTGATCTCCACCTTGTAAGACCTTTGTTTTGATTTTATCTTAGGACAAAATGGTAAGTGCTTTTCTGAACCACCAAAGCAGGGAGCACACAGACAGGAAACCCAGAATCCCTTCAACCCTGGAGACCTTGGTTAGGGAAGTCTGGCTTGGCCCCTCTGCAGATTGCTTCTCAGGACAACATCATCTGCCATGAGCCTGCTTCTTGAGAGGACATCATCTGCCATCACCAGCCTCTGCTTCCTTTCACCAGCAAACAGGACTCCACAGACTCTCAGCTCACTTGCTGTATTTCACCTGCCTCTGGCCCTTCCTTTTCTGCACTTTTCCTGATAGAATTTGTAAAATCTTGTTCCTGACAGGAGAGTTTTGTCTTCTCTAAGTTTTCAGGCTGTGCATCCCCAGCTAAGTAAAACTTCCTGTATAGACATGGCCAGACTGAATTCCCAGACATGAAAAGGGCAGTGAAGTTGTTTGCTGCTTTTACAGTATTTGTTGTCATTTCCAAGAATGGTTGATTTATTAAAAAAAATTACATAAATAAAAATAAGCAAAAATAACACTTTTCCAAGATATCACAGTCTTTTGCCAAACTTTAGTGAATTAATCTCACAGTTCACTGACTGCATGGTGTTTATCTCTCTGTAACTGTACTGATACGTGCGGTGTTTTATCTTGGGAAGAGTATTATTTACATGCCTTAATCTTCATCTCAGTTTGCTAAAATGTTCTTATTCAAACCTGCCATGAATACAAAGCAATATGCTTTGTGATAGAGGGAAAAAGCAACTTCTGGATCAGAGCAAATTTAGATTGCAAAGCTATCATCTTAAATATCAAAATAAATATTAACTTCATTAGCATTTGTAAATACTTCAAGGTTGCTTCAAAATTCATCAGAAAAAATGAATATAGTTAAGATTAAAATTATTCTGCTTTTAGTCATGCACAGAAGAAAAAAACCAAGATTCTCTCTCCATTTCACAGGAGATTTATGTTCCTGAAATGTTATTGTAGCATAGCAATTGTTTGAAATTTAATTGGTCAGAATACAGAGTGATGGTAGAAGGAACCCCCAGTGAGAAGAGAACACAATGGTTTCAGAGACATGGACTAACTGGAGTGAGTTCAACAAGGGGTCCCCAGGCTGATCTGGACTGAAATATTTACCCTGCAAGGAGAGACTGAGGGATGGGGCTGACTCACCCTTGGGACAGATGGCTTCAGGGGGCAATGCTGGTAGCAGTACCTGGTAATCACGGGAAGTGGTCAGGTATCTGGAATGTTCTGGTTGAAATATTACAGAGACTTCTCTGATTTATAAACCCAGGCTACCTCTAAGGAGTTATTTCTGTCATGTCGTTTCCCCAGCTCATTCATCTCTGAAAATAATGAAGGACTTTTCATCTGGAAAAAAATTATTAAAAGAGGAGAATCGGAGAAAAGAAATAAATTTGTCACTTGAATGTAAAGGAGTTGCTGTTTACATTTGACTCAGTTGCTGCAGTAGATATCAAGTAACTGCAAGGGCTCATTGACTACATCAGAAGTTGGAGACCTGATATGATGTGCAACCTCTCCTGCCCTTATTTCTGTAAAAAATGGGTTCTACCTTTTGCTAACTACACATTCAGAGTAAAACACTTCTGCTGCTCTCCCATTAAGGCCTGCTCACAGTGCAATGCATACTACAGCCCTAGCACTCCCCTGAGAACAGGTCTTCTTCCCCAATAGACAGCAGCCATTTTAACGAGATAGGAACTGATTACATGATACATATTTTTGAGGCAGGAAGCAGGGTGGTTCATAAAGAGTATGACCTGAGGGAGCTACAGATCTGTGGCATAATATATGTACAGGTGTTATGGCTTCCCTTTATTCCCTCCAATGATTTATGTTTTAATGGTCTATGTACATATAAAACTAAATATTAAATAAAAACAAAAAAATTTCTTTTTATTCTTTACTTTCTCGATTTTGTCACATTAAGAATTAATTATCTTTTTCAAAGTTCTTGTTCTTCGTGTCTTCCTCCCATCCCCCACTCCCACTTTTCTTTCTTTAGGGGAAAAAGAACACAAAAAAACAAGCAAAAACAACAACAAAAAAAATCACAGTCGCTCTTACACATTATGAAGCATAACTTTTCTGGGTGTATTCATATGCATACTATAGTCTGTCATTGTCTGTCATGATCACCAATAGCTGCTTTTTCACATCAATTTTTTTGCTTGTTTTAATGTCAAAGAAAGGTCAATTATTTCCTATATAGAAGACTGCAGAACACTGTTCCCTACTATATATAGTTCTTGGCTTTCTTCACTAGTCTCAAGTGTTATTTTAAATGTAAGTAGAACATTATAACAAGTTACTTTTAGCTGTAATATGCTCTAAATTTTTCTTTAAATTAATCTTTAGACTGTTCTTTAAACTGGCAATTAAAAAAGCATTTACCAAGCTTTTCTTTCCCACAGACTTCTTTCTTGCATAGGTTGATGTGAGTCTTACATGGGACAATCACGTGCACTGATATGTATACTATACCATCTTATTCTGGTGCTACCACTTTCTTGTGTATTATTTGCTTGCCGTCATGTAATACTTTTTATCAAAGATGTCTTGCCACATCTGTTCTTCATTCTCTTTTAATTCAGGGCATTTTGTTTTGTTAACTATGCTGGTGATTTGAAATTAAAGTTAATTTATACATTTAGCATTTACAGTGAAGACAGAACGTCATCTAAAAAATTTCATCAAAGTACATAGAAGTTAATTTGATAAAATATTCTGAAAAAAAAATTTGATGATGACAAGTTGCACTCATGCTTACTAAGTAATACAGTTACTGGTATTAATTTGAATAAAGACCTTTCATTGCTGATAATTGATTGCATTACTAGACAATGATATTTTTAAAAAATGCAACATGCCTAAAAGGTTTGTTTCTCTGTAACCTGATTAAATGTGTCTAATCTTGCCAAACCTTTTGTTCACGAGAGAAAAAAAAATAAGATCTGGATTATTTGCAAACACTATTTCATCCTGCGACACAAAGTTTTAGAGTAATTTGTGTCCTTGTGGGAAAAGTCTGTGATTTACCTTTACGTACAGAGTAATATGTTTTGAACAAAGGTAAGATCCAGGAATAGGTAACTAATGGCATGGATGTTATGTAATTTATTTGTTTCACTACTGATGAAAACTATCATGAAAGTTACTGATATTTGATGCTGCCTTACAATATATTTTTCCTTGTACCTCTTTCACCCTTTTTCAACCATTCAATTAATATTTTGATAGCTCCATTTATATATAAGGTTGTCAAAGAGTTTGTATGCCTTGCTCTTCCCTGGTAATCTCAGGGATTTTCATTTGCACATAAACACACAAATTTTTAATTTTTTTTTGAAAAAGAAAATTTTTCCCCTTTGCTTAAAACAGTTCTATTAACAATTTTATGACTGCAGATTGGGGCATTTGTGCTTTGGATAAAAGGTTTACCATCTGCTGTTTGGAGGACATGCATCTCCATCCCTGTTTCTTCTGATGAGTAAAGTGGGAAAAAAGGAAACAAAGAGAAAAGGTCATTTCCAAGAGAAATTGTTTAAATGGCCCTTGAACAAAATCTCTGAGTTTGAAAAATTCCACCATGTTTGTATTTGCCTTGTTCTTAAGTACAAATGCTCACATGCCAAGTGACTTCAAACCGTTAAAACGTTGAACAACCTGCTCCCAGGCACTGTCTTATGTGCTGAGTTACAGACCAGAGCTCTGTCCCTTCTCACTCAGTTCCTCCAGGCACTGAACCTCAATCATTGAACACTGAGGTAATTTTCATATGGATGCAAGTACTGTAGTAGAAAGGGTTCAATACAATAGTGACTTATCCATGCAGAGATAGACTTTTTTCCTTTGTTCTCGGCACTAAACTGGACAAAAAGCAGCATGGCAATCAGCATCCGCACTTCAAAAAGAGGATGTAAGAGGCAACAAAAGGAATAACTGAGACTAGAATGCCTAAGAAGGTAGCTGAAGTCTCTTCATGCACTAAGAGTTTGTAGCAGGTTGGTTAAGGAAAATAGGGTACTGTGAACAGAGTGCATAAGGAGACACCACAGAAAGAAAGACAGAGAATCAGAGGTGAAAACAGTGTTTGTGAGAACATGCAGAAACTGAAGCTAGAATCATTATTCCACTGGTACTGGTAATCATTGTAAAACTCATAGGGTAAATGTATTTATATACAAAGGTAAACATACCCATTTCTGGCTCTTGTGTAAACAAAAATCTGGTATTTTAATCTCTTAATTAATTAGTTAATTGCAGAAGCTCTGAATATTCTAAGCCAAGTAATGGCTCATGGAAATGTTAATTTGTAGGTTTTGTTCATTCACCTCTGTCAAAAACCTGAAAAATACAGTTCTGTTTCTCTCCTGTTCTCTCTCTTCTCTTTCTTCTTTCTCTCTAATATACCAAAGTAACAGTACATGAGGATTTTGAATACTAAAAACTAAGAACTTAAAAGCTAGGACATAGTTTATGAGTTACTCTTCGTTATTTCATCATGAACCAGGATCTTGTGGAAAAACTGAGACACAGACCGGCTATTCGATCTTTTTGAAATCACTTTGATATTACTTTGCAATACTGAATTCTGGTCAGATATTTTCACTTATGAGGCTGTAAACTCCCCAATTATTTTAATTGTTGGTTTGTTTTGATTTCTCTCTACAGAATCTGTGCCTTGTGTGCGTTCACTGTTCTTTATTCAGGCACAACTAGTTGTTCTTGGTCAACATTTGACACCATCTTGCTTTCTCTGGTGAAGAGAAGCAAGATGAGATCTGTGTTGTTACGGCACTAAGTTCATAGTGATCTCACCATTTTATGGACCTGTCTGTAGTTGTCGAATAGAATAGGTTCAAAGAGATAAATTATAATTGTGAAGTCAAGAGACAAACATGACATTTCTTGTCACTTTATTAGAGCTGTATACACCCAGAGAGGTGTTAGACCATTTTGATATACTCATTATGCATCCTTGCCATTTTATTAAAGTAATCTCTCATGATCACTGTCTGCATCAAATGTTACATAGAGGTCAACAAAGATGAGAAGGGACATCTGCCCTCCATTTTACACAATCCAGAAATTATCCATCACTGCCACTAGTATCTTGAGATCCAGGTTCTGGTTTGCATCTAGATTGCATTGAGGCTTGGACACTTGCTACAGCCTGGTTTTTTCTTCCCCCAATAGTCTGTCATTGCTCTAAGAACACCACAGAAAATATCAGTAATGTTGTGCTCTTTGTGCTGAAGTTGCTGTCACCAAGATTCAAGGATCAATAAGAGTGACTGAGTCTGGTTTCTGGTGTCTTTCTATTCTTCTTTCAGGTTGAGATGCATGGCAGAACACTGCCCTGTGCCTGTGAAAAGAGAGGAGGGACTTCAGTGAGAAGACGAAATAGGAACCTGCATCAGAAAATGATCAGTCATGAAGCTCTAATTTGTGACATCTTGGGGATGAAGTAAAACAGAAATCTGCCCACTGGTCAGATACCCAATATGCAAAAAATATGACTTTGATTTGTAAACTGTGTCATTACCTGTAGATATAGCACCACATAGAATCCAGATTCAATGTTTTAAGAAATGCTCTATGAGATGAACCTTTCAAATATGGGTCTTCACTTACGGATATTATAGAAATGATGGCCAGTAAAAGGTTCTGCCTAAATTTTGGATACAACAATTACCAGAATTAGGACTAACTCCATTTCTAGAAAAACCTTGAAGATACTTGAAAATTTTATAACTCCGTTTAAAACTCTTTCTGCAATTTTACTCAGGAAACTAGTTGTACCATCAGTTCAAAGAAACAAGCACTTCTTCCTGAGCAAAAGATGACGGGATCAAGGGAGAAGAGGGATAAACATATCAGCTGAGAAAAGATGTTTAATAGAGCATGTACAGGTAAAGTATAAACAAAATTTTAAAATTTGCAAAATCTAGCTGTTAATCATATATGTCAAGGAAAAGCCTGTTTAGGAAAACACTCAGTAACTGTTGAAGTTCAGGTTTTTACCTTGAAAAATCCAGAATGTAAAGTCAGAACACTCGGTTTTTGATTGCATTTTTTATTAACTCCTGGTAAATATGGGGCCATAATTCTCCCATGTTAAACAAAAGCAATAAAAATCCTCTGAGTAAAATATCTGCTAGCTAGAAAATATTCCAAAATGTAGAAAGCATGTTTCTCCCAGAATCTAGTAACAGCACAGATTTATTTTTTTTTTTAATCTAGGACACAGGGACTTAGTAAAACATGACAAATACTTACACATGAATTTTAGGACAAACAACTTATAGACAAACACCTCTGGACATCCGAGCTCCCTTTAAAATGCAGAGGGACAGCTGGGTGTCAGAAAATGTGGTTTCCAGTGATAGGCATGTTGAGACAGACAGTAGTGTGTGTGGAAGTCACTAGGAAAGCCGACACAGACTCACAGGGGTCTTACACAGAACACCTCTTTGAGAGTTGTTATTGTTTAGACTCTTCAAGACTGTGGCTGATATATATTTAATCCAAAGAACACTTGAAGCCATCTCACTCTCTCCCATATGAACTTTTAACCTAATTTTACTCAGATCTGAGAACTATCACTCAATTTTTGTGTTAGTCAGAATCTGACTTCTTAGATACATGAACAGAAAGTATGCATGGTTGTCAACTAGATTTTATTTCCAGAGTAAAAAAAATATGGAAGTCAAAATAAAGGTTAAGCACACTGATGTGAAAATTGAAGCTTAAAAATGCATCTAAACCTTTTTTGGTTTTCCATTTTACCATTTTACCAGGAAGTCTTATGAGAATGCATAATATAAAACAGGGAAATTTCCATCTCAAATGTATGGACTGAAGATATTTAAATAACAATACTACCATTTAGACACTGCCTGAGTGAAAAGAATTTTCAGGCTTTTGAGGTTCATCTTTCACTAGTCAAAATGTTTCTTCTGGAGGTTTGCATGCTGTGTTGCCAGATTAAATGATAATGTTCCTTCATGTAAGTGCTACATAGGAGAGAAAAATTAAAGCCTTGGGAAGAGATCCCTGTTCTTTCCAGGGTCCTTTTATAATAGGTTAATAACCAGCAAAATGGGCAGGAAAAAAATAACCAAATCTTGGAAATGCAGGAACAGCATCTTTTAAAGACTTTTTCACAAGCTCTGGCTCAGCAGCCATGGAGATTGGAAGATATATCAGGAGAGGGTCACAGCCTATCTGTAGTCATGTCTCATTTGGGATGGGCACCAGATAACTATTGGAGTGTGCTACATCGCTGCAGCCAAAGGCATTAGCCTGAATGTCTGAAAAATATTTTTTATACTCTTAGACCTCTGTTTTTCACGGGTCTGGTTGTGGGGAATAGCAGATTACAAAGGTGTCTGTTGCTAGGATTCAAAGGAAGACTCCTCCAGAACTACTGAGCTTCAATTCCAGTCTTTTTTTCTGTCTTTCTTTCTAAACTGAATCAATGGCTTTTTCTTTTGTCATCCATTCAGCAGCAAGTATTCCAATCAAGAAGAACGAGTAGAATCTGTGCACATGACATGAACTGAGGTAGGTGAGGTATGGCCATATCCTAGTGAGTTCCAATCTCCCACAAATGCAGGTTCATTTTGGCAAGCCTGAGTATTGTCTAACTACATACAAATGACTATTCCAGACCCAAAATCCAGGCTGAAAGAGGAGGGAAAAGTCTCCACTTCTTCCATCTTCAGTTCTTACACCATGGCATTGGCTTTTTTTTTTTTGCAGCAGCAGCAGCAGAGGTAGTATTCCAGCAATATAGGGAGCAGGGGAAAAAAAGCTAGTGAAGGAAAATATGGGACAAGGCAAAGCAATCCCAAAACTTCACCAAAAGTCTGCACCTGAATTCTCTTCACTGAAAATCTGAGAAGTAATTCATTGCATAATGTGAGCTTCAACAGTGCTTCAATCACATTTCTCCTCACGGCAGCACCTCCTGGTGATTAGATTCTCAGTGAAGAATATCACTCGAAATACTCAGAGTGTGATACCTGTGAAAACTGTACCTAAACTATGTTTAACAAATATAGGACTTTCGACAGATTTGAACATCTACAGACTTCAGGTTTTGTGGGATGAAGTTCAGATATGAAATAAGGAAGTGAAGTGACTACATTAAACATGGAACATTCAAAACCTCCATTTCTCTGTAATGTTTTTTTACTGCATTTAAATATGAGGACAAAGTCTGCTTTCAAGAATCACACACGCACATATGACTACCTCAGCTTGCATAGAGGTGAAAGGGAAATCAGAATTTTGCTTACTTGAGGATGCCTGAAGTCATGAAAAAATTCTGAATTACAAAGTTCTAAACTCTCTGCATTGGATCAAAGACTTACTATCATTTTGATTTACTTAACAAACACTCAGTAGTTAGCTTGACAGGTTGTGCTTGCTCCAGCTAGTGTAGATGGGTTGTATTTCATAACTTATTTTAAATTATTAACTACATAAATACAAAGACATTATATAAAAATTTAAAAGCAAGAAAACAAAAAGATAAAAACACCATTATTTTGCATATATTGCCATGACAATGTTCAACACCTGTAAATATAATGACTTCAAATGAATTTAAACATACATGTACATTTTCTGGTTTAAATTATAATGTATAAATACATGAACCAGGCCAGACTGGAAGTAGGCTAAAATGAGTGATTTATCACACTTTGCAATTTAACTTGGTTAGACTATCATACTTTAAAACTTAATAGGTGATGTACACTGCTGTAGGAGAAAGGACATTAGGAAAGAAAACAAAAAGTGCTGTTACAATTTTATGTATCAACTTAGATCTACTTCAGTTAATACTTGGAAGAAAGAAAAAGCTATTGCTTTTATGAATACTGGGATACTACTAAAATTGGTTTTCCTTTCAAATAACAAACAGCTTTTTGTTAATGTGAAGCAAAGAAACTGCATGCTGCAATGCATAAAATGAAAGTATCTATTAAGCCAAATTAAATTGCTTGCCTGAATGGGTTGATGGTGAAGCTGCTTTTATACAGGACTGAAAGGTATATTAGAAATCTCCCAGATGGAAAATATATGAGATTTGAATATTTTCTTTTCAAAACAGTAGATATTACCTTCTTCTGTAAACTCACTACTAAGGCTTTGAATTTGTTCTTAATAGGAGGTGTACAAATAGATAGCTGTACAAATGTACTTTTTTAATTCTACCAAAAAGTCCAGAAGTTAGATGCTTTATTGCTTATTCTCCAGTGACTTAAAATAACGTGATGATCTTTCTAAGACTATATGTGTTGCATGATAATCAGTTTGAAAAGTCCGGGATTAGACCCAAGCATCCATCTTTATGTTCAATTTGGTCTGGTAACCCTTAAGATAGTAAGCATGAATTCAAATATTTCCTATTATTTTCACAATTTCTTATATAATTGTGCACATCTGGTGACAAATTATGAGTTATTGCTTACAAAAATGGGCATAAACAGTATAGAATTTGAGCTTATTTAGCTTCTATATGCAGATAGAAGTATTTCAGTTTATATTGCCAGTCATTGACAACAATAACTTTTTTTCTTTTCTTGATGTTCTCTGTAACTGCTTAAGTAGAACTGTTGGAGGCAGTATTCCAAGTTTTCACTTGGAATACTGTCAGATATGTTTTCCATTTGTCCAGGTAAGTTTATACTATATTATTATAATATTATATTATTATATTATTATTATATTATATTATTGTATGTTTAACAAAACTATGTCTCTGGTTAGTGTTTTAGACTGTTAGATTGTTATTTTTTCAGACTTTTCTAAGACTTTTCTCTATTAAACTTTGGAAACCTTGTTCTTCCTATTTTCAACCAGATTTCCATATAATTAATCACCTAAATATATACATATTGCAATCCATTTGACATTAAAAAGATACTTTAAAATTCTGCATCACATGCTGCTATGATCACTTATACTTGGCAGTAGCATGCTTCCAAATGATGGTCCCCTGTCCACTTAGTCTTTGGTTTACCTGTGATTTTTGAGCTCCTGTAGACAATTTCTGTTCATTACTTTTAAGGTCTGCTTCACACTAAATGGCAGTCCAAAATGTCTACTGGTTGTTGGAGTTTGAACAATAAAATTTGTTGTCAATATATACAAGTTACTGCCTGTAATTCAAGAAATGTAGGCATTTATAGAGCTTCAGGATAATGGAAAGTGCCTATGATCGATTTATGCTATATATCACAATGCATGAAATTTTTGTATATGTGGTAGAAAAGTGTTACACTTTAAATGCATTTTTTCAATAGAATTATCATTACATTTTATAACACCATGGATAAGCATTATCTGCTCCTAGAAACTGTTTATATAGAATCTCTGAGATAGCTTTCCTGCTTACCATACACTATATTAATATTTGCTTTTTGGTAGCACTCTTTGTATGTGTCAACTTTATAACAGATAAAACTGTTTTCACATCTGGTTGGGATTCTATTTTTGGACTAGTTTGGATTTTGGGTTTGTTTGGGCCTTTTTCCCTTGGAGTTATCCAAGTCCAATGTTAATTGTGTTTAATTTTCTCTTTGAAACTGTTCTTAAGTTCTGTTTGCTTTTCAAACAGAAAAGCTGAGACAAAAAAAATTGCCCTTCTATTAATTTAAGCAAAAATAATTTAATTTTTTTCTTTAAATAAATTTCATTAAATATGCTGTTTTCACAACAAACGACAGCATTTAATAGGCTTTTCTAAATTTAGCATGTACCTGTATGGCTTTGAAATGTGTCAAAGTTTAATGGGCTGACAGTGTATTGAGTGAATTTTTTTCTTTTCTTGTTTATGTTTACAGTTTGGGCTTTGATTCAATGAAGACCTGCTTTCTTTGCTAGAATCTGGAAATAAACAATCACAATCTCAGAGTTCTCATGATCTTAGAGGTCTTTTTCAACCTAATTGATTCTGTGACTCTGTGAGTAAACATTGTACCATAATCTATATTTTTTATAAACTAAAACTGAATTCAGTTATCAATAAATTAAACATGATCATTTAACTAAATGTTCTACCTAAAAACAGTGCTGGTCACCTTAAAACCATCTGAAAAAACTGTTTATGGGGTTATTTTCCCCGTAATATCTTACAAGCACAAACTAATCAGAACTGATGACCTCCATTTAGGTGCATGTGTATTATGTATCTAAATTCATATGTTGACTGTTAATATATATGTACATAAGTGAAGTAGAGTGTTCTAGATGTACATACATTCAAAAACACACACTCCATATAGCTAAGAATGACATCTTTCTCTTTGCAGGTATATGAGGTATATCTGAGGTACAAATAGTAAAAAACATGTTTTCTACTGGAGCATGGTTTCTACCATCGTAGGTCTTTATTTGCTTTTACAAGAAATGTTTTCTTACCTTTCTCTGCATACAGAGGAACTCCATTGAAACAACATACATAAGTAAAGAGTTGAATTTTGCTTTAAGCCTTTAGAAATACTCTGAAGTGCAGTTTGGGTGTACCTATCAATTGGTGCTGAATATTTTAAACTTCCTATATTACATGTTTTATTCTTTCAAAACAGGCAGCTACCACCAGCTTCTGCAGAAAGACAACTATTTGGATCTTTGTTTGATGCAGTGCATCCACATTTATTTTTACCTCTGTAGGGCCAGTGGAGATAAGATTACAGCACATTCAGAAATACCTATGGTATATTTAAGTGAAGTACTAGGGATAAATACTGCAGCACATCCCCAGGACAATGACTGCAGATGTTATTCTCTGGGCATGTTGCCTTGGATCAAAGGTATTGAACAGAGATTGGTGATTATTGTATTGTCTATATTGTGCAGCAGACCATCCTGCTTCCCAAGTCAATATATATACCCTGCTTCCTACCTCAAGTGGGACACCCATAGACCCGTACTCTACATGGTTTAGACTTGATTCACGTGGAACTAGTGTGGAATAGGTATTTCCTTTCAAGTTGACATGAAAGTGTACATAACCTGTTGTTACCTGGTTTAATTTCTTGAACTTTAAATGGAGACACAATCATTAACTTGGCCAAAAACCTGTTGTACCTTACTCCTAGATTAAGATAGCTGGTTTGAAAAGCAAAAGGAGTGTTAAATAGAACCAGAAAAAAAATATCACAAAGAAATCAGTAAGATATTGGCTCCAGCAGCCAAAGTTCCCAGTCTTTAATCTTTGGTTCCAGCTACTTATTCCTGGTTGTGACATTAGAAAAGTGTGTGGGTCTGTGATCCAAACCATAAATCACACAAAACTTGGCTGAAGTCTCTGAAAGACTTGTTCATCAGCTGTTTTTCACTTTAACACACTGGTTACAGGAAGAGTTAAATAGCCTGATCCAAACAAGCTCTGGATTTCAGTTTTGAAGCAAATGTTTCTTCTACTCCCTTACTGCAGAACCTGCAAGTAGTGCAATAAGTAGGGTTCCACTCATTTGTAAAAACACAGGTTTTACAGCTACTCTTCATTTGACACAATAACTTTAATTTATCTAATCATATTTTCCTTTTGAAATCTGAGTCTGAAAAATAGAAGGATTTACAACTGCATTCTGTTGCTACTTCTTTGTCTTATCATTAAAAACAAGATTGTAAATCAAACAATGCATGGATTTCCCTTTTGGCACATTTATCCCCTACAGGTCATCATTGTGTGTGGGCAGTAAGTGTTGATGCACTTCAAAGATATTATCAACATTCTGCTAGTGAAATTACAATTTTAGCCACTAATAGACCCACAATTGATTAAACATTTATCATTTATAATCTGTTTTCATAAAAATATAAATGAGTTGACAGTGAGAAATGTCTGTTCTTTTAATTTAGGAATGAGTAAGGGTTCTTTTGGTATAGTCGCTCAAGAAAAATACACAGTGTCCTATAAACTAATGATAACATGATACTATTTTTATATAAGCCTTGGTTATTTTGATTGACAAATTTCTCAAAATGAAAGAAACATCACTAATAAACCTACAAATATACTTTTCAAATTAAGAGACACAAACATGTGGCAGTTACTGTATGAAAACAAATCACTGAACCATATGGTTGCTTCTGAAAAAAAGACAAAACAATATGATATATTTCACAAAGCAAGAAATATCTACCATTCATGGAGAAAGGCTGTGAAATGGACAAATTCCTGTTTTCCTCTATAATGGTTGTCTTATTCTCTGAAGCATAATATTTGATTGTCCTCATCTTTACATGGATAACTACAAATGTTATTATTAGCTATAAAATTATCCAACCCTTCTGAAAAATTCATCTATAGCATCTGCCTTTCTCATTTCATTTTGACCATGCATATCACAGGCTGAAGACACACAGTTCAAAGGAAGACATTTTTTCTTCTGCATATTTTCCCTACCCATTTTCTCTGATGATTCTCTGATCTTCAGAAAAGCACTTGAAAAAGAGAATCCTCTGGGTGGGATTCAATGCCTTACCTGTAGACTTCTAGTACTTATCCTAAATACATCCCCTTCTCACCTCTTTGTGTCCCTTATTGATGTCCAGTCCTCCAGGTGATACCGGAGATCTGAAATGGCTCTAGGAAACATGCACTTGGACAATATAATTCCATATTTGGTTGTCTGAAGACTGTAACATCTGAAAAGGTAAAGAATATTTTGCTTTTGGTTAGCCATCTAATTTCTATTGGCATATTCTAAAAGGGTATGGTATAAAAAGGAAATATGAGTTTTTGTCCAGTATACTCAGCTTCCTATATTCAGGAAGTTTCCCATTTAGTGAGAATTTGTACTACATTATACGGTACCTATATAATTTATCTGTTTCATTATGAACTTCCACCTCTCTTATCAGACCAGAAAAATAAAGTGTAACAAGGAGCATTTGTAAGGTATGATGAGGAGGTCATCTGCCCACACATGAAGGAGCACTGCAGATGGGGGCATGCAGTTGCAGCAGGTTTGCCACTGTCATGGTTTCACCAGTGTGTAACACTGTGAGTACTGACACCATTTCTGCAAGAACAAGGGCAAAACAGGTTGTGGAGGTTTGTCTTCGTCACAGTAGCACTGGTGCATACCCTGCAACAAAAAACAGTATGATGTTAATTAATAGCAGTTCTACATTTTTCACAGCTCAATAGAACTTCTTAGATTATATCATGTTATTTTAGTTGATACATCTCTTGTGTTTTACATGCTTCCTTCTAATGTGCAATTAGTGCCTTTTTGTATGATAAGGATGCAACTTTACCTTTTCTGCAATGATTCCTCTGTCCTGTCTTAACCTTTCTGGAAGTTAGTTATTTCAGTGTAAAGTAATTCTCCCCGGGAAGCACCTATTCTACTGCAGATACTCATTTTATACTAAAAGAAAATTCTGTGTCTCCATACCCGTTCCTCCTCATTTACTATATGTAAGCTAAAAAGATTAGCAGACTCTGGGAAAACTTTTTGATGTGTAAATTAAAGGTATTTTGTTACACAGTGCAGAGTGTGATTACTACTCAACATGGAATACATAAATCTATACACTGGCCATCCGTCTTTCTTCTGATGTTGGTAAATTCAACGTTCTGAAATACATACACTTTTTAGTACATCCATTTTAATAAACCAAGAGTTTAACTGAACATAAAATACCAGAAGGGAAAATCATAAAGGAGCTTCAGATCGAAAATGTCAAAAGTATAACCAACTTTTAATTTTACTGAAGTGCAACTGTCTGGCACTGATGAAGTAAAAATATTTGCCAAAGAATTTCCATTAAATTTTTTTGGTAGAAGTTGTTCCTTGTAAGCAGCTGAAATTTATTCTTTAATTGCTTAGGATAAAAATCTTTTATGAGAATTACTTTTCTTTATACTCCACAAGTAAGGAAGAATCAAATTTCTGAAAGTATAATAAAAACTGCTATTCAGAAGAGAGTTGTTCGATATTTCTTAGGTTTGACCTGTTTCAAAACACAAAGTTAAGCTTTAAGAATGTACTTTGCTAACATGTAAAAAATGATGGAAAATTTATCCTTACTTAGAATAGCACTAAAAAGAGTACTTAAATCTAAGTATTTGTTTCAGTTCACTGACTTAAACAAAAATTACTTTCCGAAAATTCAGTAATTCTTTAAGTGCTATAAAAACTGATAATTTTTCATTGTTTGATGAATTTAATCAAGGAAAAGACAAATTAAGTTCTGTGTTATTTTAGTGGAATATAGTACATATGCCAATGTGTAATGAAAAACAAATGGTATTACACAGCTTGCTAATGTGCCACTGCAGCAGGATGCACTGCAGTATAGCTGCATTCCAGGAAAAGAGTTCTTGAAGCTATTAAGACAGCCCTTGCTCAGACATATGGCCCATTGGATAGATCATACCCAGTATCCACCTGACCTTGTTTGGAGATAGTTTAGGTAGTTTGGAACAGCACTAATGTGAGTAGCAAAGAGTAGCTTTAAAAGGCATGTCGCTCAGCAAGTTATCTTCTGGTCTTTCTGTTATGTTTTAGAAAGAATTCCTGGTCACAGATGGTCTTTGGGAATAGTTCATTAAACTGATGAAAGAGTTAAATTCCATTAGCATGTTGTATTTTAATAGCTTAATTTAAGACATTTTGATGATCGGAGAGAAAATAACCCATGATATTTACTTGAATATGATCTGTCTTTAATGGGGTGTGTGTAGCACAACCTTCAGAAAGCCTCAGAAATCTTCAGGAAAGTCTTCCAGCAGTCACTTCTACCTCTGCACTTTTATGTCACAACTTGCTGCAGACGGGTCTGCTTCTTTTGGAGTCCAAGCTCTTAGCACATCTTTGGGATGAATCTTTGACAGAGGGATGTAATCCGTTTATTAGATTATGTATCCTAGTTCTCCCAGAAGTAGTTTCAAATTTACATGGTGCTCTTAATATTCTTGGATCTGAATCCATGATTTATTTGACTATTATACCAGCTAGGGAGGTTCAAGTGTATCGCTTATTTCACCTTCGTACAACATAATTTACATTCTAAAAATATGTGTTTCTCATTCATTCACTGGAGATCATAACATCTAAGTAATAATGTTTAGGAATATAGAATTCTTCTTTGTATAAATCTTAACACAGAAGAAAGAATCTAACCTTTAAGACACTGCAGAGACACAGCTTTACCTGAAAATATCAGTCTCAGCCAGTACCTTCATTTTTTGGACTTATGAGGTGAAGAGCACTCTAATCAATCAAATCCCAAAGACACACTCAACTGTAAGTATACAAATAATAGCCCCTATTTAGGCAGAAGAGAGGAGATGAGTTCAACCTATTTGTGACCTAAAAAGCTCAGTGTATCTGAGCGATCTGAGAGAAGTGCTAGGACTTACAGATCTCAAGGAGAAAAACAAATATAGTGTTTGAGGGAAAAAATTCTAAGAAATTCCTTACTATTGTGGCATCTTTGAGCTTTTTTCCACAGACTTGATCCATTACTCATTGAAAATCAATGGAAAAGAAACAAAAAATACTGTTCTCATTCTTTCCTAAAATTGTATTACATGATAAAGGAAAAGTCAAAATTCTCAAAAAAACAAGGTGAAGAAAAGGGTTCAAATCTGCAATAGTGCATGTTTTCATTCTTTACAAAAATGCTGAGATCTGCCAATTCTCAGATTGCACCCAGTGCTGAAGATGCTGTCAGTAAAACAGCATTTAACATTTGTGTTAGTCCAGAGGCAGAAGAAGAAATTAAAACATGTCATCAAGGACAGTTAAATTTGCATGAACTAACCATTAAAGCAAAGAATGCATTCGTAGGGATTTATTTTTATGTGAGTTTCAGAAGGATGCCAGAGCACAGGGCTTTTTTTATTAAATTGCCAAAGCCATTCCCAGGATATTTTGCAGCAGTTAAATCTAGAAATTAAGACTCTAAGACTTAGTTGGTTAATTTGTTTTGCTAGGAAAAAAGACTCTGGAATTTTTATATTAGAAAAGTATTTGTATTCAGAAAACGGATTGCATCAGAAATTGAATACGTATCTGTGTTTGTATGACCTGATTTGCTGGTATTTGTGGAAACTGCAAATGTGTAATCAAAAAGGTAATAAAGCCACTTTGTAACAAAAGTAATCTCTAAATAAGTATCAAGGATGTCTTTCCAGTAAATACTCTTAGAACTTCTTTTTATGCTATTACTGTTCAGTCTGATAACAGTCTACCAGAAACAATATGTGACAGTATCTGTGAAAGAGACAATTTTCCATATTCACTCCTGAAAGAACTCCAAAACCTTATTTATCATTAGCTAAACATTAAGGTATCCACAAGCAATTTTATTTTTTTTCAAACCTTTCTGATTGTAGAAACTGATCACAAAATGCATATTGCACACAAGTTAAGATCTAGCTCTCAGTACAGTACCTAAAAGCCATTTTATTTGAATGTTTATAATTTTAGTTCCCAGAGAGCTGGTCTGCATAAACTGATTTCAGAAAACGAAAACATATAGGTTAACTTATTGTTTATTTAAGCATAACACAGCAGGGTAATTGATTTTGAAAACTGTTCCAGGATTCTCAAGGTCATTCGCAAAAGGAGCATTCTTTATTCTCCCATTTTGTGCTAAGAAGTATTTGAAGAAGACAAGTTTCACCACTACAGAAAGAGAATTTGTCAAGGAGTTATTGGAGGTGCATTAAAATATTGGTAAACATAATAACAGTAGTTTGTATTACTTACCTGATGTCCAAGGTACTTTCTATCTGATCTGTTTTCTGTCTTATCTTTACCTTCATCTACCCCAACAGATCAAGGGACAACCAACCCTTTTGACAGCTGAGGGAAGTAGGGGACCTGTCATCTCCACTTCAAGTGGTATTGAAAACTTCAGTGCCACAGCAGCAGTTGTTTGAAGAAACCATCTGATGGGTATTAATCTTTGTCTTACAGAAGGAAAAAGCAGGCAGACCTAATTCCCTGGTTTAGATGTAAGTGTTCCAACTTTGTTTCTGTCCTGACCAGCCCTGTTCTGTCCCCTCTAGCTCAGAGAGACTCAAGAGTTGATTCTGTTATCCCTGAAAATGTCATTCGACTTGGGGATAAGAAAGGCTTATAAAATGTGATAATTTAGTACAGTTTACACAGCTTGTGTACCTGACCTAACTCTGGTAAAGCTTGGTAAGTTTATATCTTCTCTGATATAGTCTTCTATCATGTAGGCTTTTAGGGATGCATAAAAACACATCGGTTATTCATGGCAAGTCCCTGCAGTTATTTACTTCTGATTTTGCCTAAATCAAATACATACCTGCAGACTCAAATAGAAAAATGTCATTGCCTTTTCTCACACTCTGAATTTATAGGAAACAGTTATCTTCACTAATAATTAAAACACAGAGCAAATATGTGGCTGGTCAACAGCACCATATAAGGTCTCTTGGACAGTCTCCTGGGAACCACAATGTGAAATTCTGCTATGAGATACATAATGAGAAGCATCTTTTAGTAAAAGTATTACTTGAAAATATTAATTAAGTTTTTATTTATTAAATAAAATTAAGCAAAATTGGTGTTCAGTAATGGCATTTATTCTTGGAATAATGAATTTCAAAGGTGAAGAAAATGTTTATATATTTAAAGAAATTTAATATTTGTCTTTATTTCAAAAATATTTAAAAGCGTTTACTTCTAAAATAAGAAAGGAAATTAAAGGAAATTAAATTTAAATTAAAATTTTATAATAACTTATTAGACAATATTTTTTATTTCATAATATTGGGTTTTCCTTTGCTACCAGTGATTATTCTTTAAAGGAGTCCAATGTGATTTATCAGTGGCACAGTGAAGATGTAAGCAGGCATGTAATTTTAGTTATGTGGGAAAGATTATGAAGTGAAAGATATTTTGCACTTGATTTGTCTTTAACATATGATGAAGTACCAAGTGCAGTTTTCATGTCTTTCCAGGGACATCCTTAGAGAAGCTGTCAATGGTTATAATACTAATGATCAAATTAGGCTAACAACTTTTGACAGCACTTGAAAAATGCTAACATTTAATTTACGTATAGCTTGAAACTTACTTGTGAAACATGAGGCATTTTGAATTATGTTCTGTTATTTTTTTATGTCTTCTAAAATTATTGTGGCAAAAATTAAAGGAAAAATATAGCAGAATGACACTCCAGGTACACACATGTGTGCACAAAAAGATTTATGCAGTCATGGCAATGTGTGGAAAATCTAATTTGTGAAAAGACAAAAGATGAGAAGAAATGTGGTGAACAGATTTCGATATTTATCTGAGCTATTGTCCCTCAAATAGGTGTGAGTTGATTGCAGGAAAGTTATTGTTTCCACCTGGCTGGTCAATTACTGGGCAAGGAGGGAATTGGGATGACAGGTCAGACTGGTGTTAGCTGGAAATAGGAGTTTCCTGGAAAAGCAAAGGATAGAGTAGAAGAAAAAAACAGTCAGGGAGACAAAGCAGTAAAGATAAAACAGACTAAAAGAGATCTGTAAGTCCAGGCCTGAGAGATAAAATCAGTGAGATTTTCATTAGGGATGCATAAGAGTTGGTCTGGGGTTTATTGCATCATGGAATTACTGACATGAGAACAGTCCCGACAGACAAGAAATGACAGGTAGGGAGAAGTGGAAGGCTGTTATTTCATTATTTTTCTTTTATTCATTCTTACTTTCCTCCAGATGATCACCTATCTATCTAGTCTTCAGGTAAAACTTATTTGAACCTTTGTTATGCATTTTTCAAAAAAAAAACACAGCTGAAGGTTCTGGTAGTCCTGTTGCCTCAAGAATACATGAGCAATGTCCACAACTTTCATGCAGGAATCATCTAAATGTGCAGAGTTATGCGCATCTCTGTACATGGAAGGAGTAGCAATCAAATGGTATAAACAAAAAGATATTTGTCTTTGCATACAAAATGTTGGTGGAGTTTTCTTATACTTTTTCCATATTATTTTCAAATTTGTGTTGTTTTGGGTTTTTTTCATTATACCTTTTCAAAAGAGATTTTTTTAAATTTAAGGGTATGGTCACAGGGTAATTTGAAATAGATATTTAGAGGTCCAAGAATAAATTGTGATAACCATGTTCAAGTTTTACCTCATTCAGACTTGACTGAGAAGTCCCACTGTGTATTGATCCATGAATCTTTGAGCCTGTTTTAAGGACGATCATGGTTTAGCCCTGGCTGGCAAGCAGTCACCACATAGCTGCTTGCTCACTCCCTGCCCCAGAAGGATTGGGAGAAGAGAACTGGAATGGTAAAAGTGAGAAAACTCATGGGTTTAATAATTAAAATACAATACAATTATCATCATCAACAATAAAAAATTTCCATGAATAAAACCAAAAAAGAGTGAGAGAAATACAATTCAAGAAAGAAAAGTAATGTATATGAACAGTTTCTCACCACCAGTTGATTAGTATGGAGACAGTCTCTGAGCAGTGGATTCCCCCCACAACCTTCTCACTAGTTTTATTGCTAGGCATGACCTCGTATTGTATGAAATATCCCTTTGGTCATATGGAGGTCAGCAGTCCTGACAGTCCTGACTGTGTCCCCTCTTAATTTCTTGTGTACGTCCAGCCTACTTGCTGGTGGAATTGTGTGAGGAGTGGAAAAGGCCTTGACTCTGTGTAAGCACTGTTCGTCAGTAACAAGAAATATCCCCTGAATTATCAACACAATCATCAGCACAAATCCAAAACACAGCTACATACTAATTACTGTAAAGAAAAATTACCTCAGTCAAAAATAGCACAATTACTTTTTTTTTTTTTAACTAGGTCCAGACTCAGTTTACCTGGGCAGTGACTGATCCAGATTTGATTCCCTCCTCTGCCTTTTTAAGTGCAGGAATCAACATGAAGCTGATAAAACTGCTTGACTATCCTGCTACTCAATTTATTCAATTACCAAAAAAAATTGAGAAACTTGCATTTTCCATTTTCTTTATTTATTTTTTATTTTTTTACAGCAGCAAAATTTCATGATTTTAAAAACTAAGTTCCAAAGTTTCCTAAGGAAACAAAACTCCAGTCACCATGTTTCTGCCTTTCACTGCCTATGTACTCTGCTGCCTGCGTGTGTCTGGTTTTAAACCTGTTGGCAGATTTGACAGAGAAATGTCAATCAAAACATTGCCTTCTACAGGTTACTTGAGCACTGCTGTCTGGGTAGAGTAGTGGATCTGTATCTTCTAGTGAGAGAAATACTGCGGTGTGAGGGACACAGCCACGCCGAATGTGAGATGGCGACTGCGGGGGTAAATAGGGGGCTCTGTCCTTGGTGCTGATTGAAAGTAGCTCCTTACACTTCACTGGGAAGCCAGGGCCCAATCAAGAGGAAAACATAACAGTAATGCAATCTGCACAATAACACAAGCAGATCAAAGAATTTGATGGCAGACGCTACACAGAAAGATAGTCAATTAACCAGAAGTATTTACAGGAGACATATTTTCTTCTTTATTGACATATTTTTCCATTTCCATCTGGGTGTGCAAACAAAATCAGACGTTTAAGAGATTTTTTTTTTTTCCTTTTACTATATTCAGTTATTTTGAATGCACGAGAAAGGCTCAGATATTTCTCAAGAAGAATGTAGAATAGCATGAACCACTTTTTTAAACATATTTACAGCAGGATGGACTGGAATCATCTCAAAAATTGCCTGGCCCAAAAGCAGACAAGCCCAAACCTTATTTTGTAATGAAAGACAGACGCAGAGGGAAGCTGCAATTTCTAAGGGCAAAGAAAAAACCCAAACAAACAACACACCAAACCCCACAAAACCAAACAAACAACACAAAAAAACCTCACCAAAAAAAAAGTAACAACCTCCCCACACCACACATGCCACCTCCCCCACCCCCACCCCCAACCAAAGAAAAAAGCACCACTACCAACAAAAAACTTTAAAGCATAACTTTTCAGTGTCTTCTGCAGAATACACCAATATCTCTTTATGAGATCTTTGGACTGCTCAGGGATTCTCAGAAGGGTTTTGAATTTTCTTAATCATAAAGAACTTGTCATAGATTTCGTTGAAAGGTTATGGAGTCTTGAAAACAAATACTTATAGTGAATTCATAAAAGCTCAGTCATTCTTATATTTCTGAGATCTACTCTAAACTCAAAACTTAGAAACTGCACCTAAATAGACAATCTTTTTTTTTTACATGTGTTTTTGTACTTTTATCTTTCTTTTTCATTTGGATTTCCTTTCCTTTTTTCAAAAGAAAGGATAAAAAGGCCTTCTTTTATTCTTTCCGTATGAATAAACTATGCAAAGTGTGTTTTCTTGTGAGATATATTAGTAGATTTTAAAATTGGGTTAGAAATTATATCGTTAAAAATATACAATTAGATTTTTATTTACTTTAAATAACTTAGAACCAACTCTACAAGTGAAGACAAAATAAAAACCATTTATTAATATCCAGAGATCCTTTGCCAAGCAATAAAAGCAAGGAACCAAATAATTTTGAGGCATAACAATTAGGTCTTGAAGAAAGATCAGTCACTGAAGGAAAGTGACTTTGTATGGTGAGGTTTTATATCTGGTGAGGTTTTTGGTTTGGGATTTTTTTGTTGTCTTGCTTATGGGATTTTTACTACCCCATATTATTTTGTAGGATAGTCCACTGCGAGGTCCACTGAGTAGTGTAGACTTCCATGTAGCCAAATTCAGTGGTTTCAAGCTTTTTCATTTTTAGATTTCTAAATATTTTGATGATTGTCCATTAACGCAAACACAAGCTTACTGATATCAAGCTTATTTCTCTGGGTAAGTTACCTCTCATGTTAACCTTGTGGGACTCCAGAATGCTATCTATGGAAGGCTGAATAAATAATTCGGGAAAATGCTTCTTCCTTTTCTTAGGAATGTCTGTCTTTATGCAGCAGTTATCTGTTACAGTGTCATTTCCTCTGACTCATTGCCACATTATCGATCACATCGTGATGTGGGAAGGCTGGGCCTGGAAATGCACAGACACATTTACTCTTTGAAATTCCAGCTTACATAACCAAATGATATAGTAAAAGTTAATCCTTTACATGCGGAAGCTGAGTTTGCAGTAACAAAATGTGGTGAATGGCAAATCAAAAAGCAGAGTTATGTAAGATAAAAGGATGGACCTAACAGATAAATAATGGCATTAGTTAGGGGTGGCATCCTTATCCAGAGGAGAAAAGTCAGAGTAATTCATCTCTGTCTGTTTTCCCTTTGTTACCATTCTTCTAGGGGCTGTAGCTGTCTTTTATACTTCTTGTTAACTCCTTTGTGTTTTCACCACATAGAGGAAGATTTATATATGCTGAATATATTTTCTTTTTAGTCTTTCTTATGCCCTAAAGCCAGTTCTAGCCTGTACACCAGGTTGTATTCTTTCAGTGACCAGTAATGAGTCTTTTCTGATTTGTGTTTATAACCCTGGTGCTAAAATAACCCTAGTATGCCTGTTTTTTCAAGGCATATATCATCACAGTACAATGTAAAATAGGTAATAAACAACTGGGGGGGGTTGGAAGGTGTGAGGTGTGGAGAGGTACCCAGAAAAGAGCTTTGCAATGGTATTTTGGCTTCTTCTTTGCTACCTTTGAGCTCTCTTGATTCTCACTTCCTTGGCTACACCATGACCTCAAGAATCTCCATAACCTAATAACTAGAGCAATCTTCTTGATGTGCAGTCATGGATTCAAGTTTCTTCAGACTCTGAAGAGGCTAGAAAATACCTTGCCTTCTCATACAGATAAGTTAATTTCAGACACACAGAAGTCAGACATTGCTTCTTCCTGCAGAATTTTGAGAAAAAATCACCACTGTTACACTTTATATTAGCCCAGTCCTCTTGTTTCTCTACATGGTCACATCCTGTAAAGTCTTAGAGAAATACTTGGACCAGTTCATTTTAATCCTCTAGTTCTGTAAAAGAGGATCCCCTAACTGCTTTCTTAACTGCTCTCCAAGTAGGTAGTAACTTACCCTTTGATATGATGCAAAAAATGTAGAAATATGACTTTTCGTATTGCTTCCACACATCCAAACTTCATCAATATTCTAACTCAGACAGTATGCATACAGTTTCATGTTTGCTATGGATACCAAGGTGCATGATTGCAGGACAGCATTTTGTATTCAGGAAATCAGTGAGTACAACAGTGCTAGGGGGCATTCAGTAAATTATGAGACAAGTAGTGTGTACAATTTTGCGCATTTTCTGAAAAGGTTCGTATACTTAGGTTTGATTCTTTACTACTCAGTGTTACCTTTGTGAAACTCTGTGGTCAATACTGCAGCTCACCTACTACTGTCACAAACATGACAACTGAATACGTACTGTCAATAATGATCTCAGTATTCAAAAACAGTAGTAACAATCATATTTAGGTAATACACATCACTGAAGATACAGAATAAACGCAACAAGCTGCATTTCCAAACTGAGTAATACAAAGTCCATTATAAATGTAATAGCTTTCAAAATACAGGAAAAAAAAATCCTTCATTAATATTCAGAAAAATCTTCCCCCAAAATGTCAAACTTAAGAAATAGTGAAAAGTTTTTTAATGGTTTATAAGATTGGACATGAAAATAACACCTCTTTATGTCACAAACTAAACTTTGAATGCTAAAATCGTGTGTTTGGTAGGCTATTATTTTTTTTCCCAGAAACAATGATAGCTAGAAAATTAAATAATACACCAAACTTGCAAAAACAGAATAAAATTTAAAATAGAGAATTTAATAATGAGGATGAAAATCAGATAGTCTATTGACAGGGTTCATTAGGCTTGCTACAAGCAGAAGATAATGATTCACCTACATATTACAAAATGATTCAGATTCTGAAACTAAAATTTAATTTTTTAAACATTGGTTAACATTGTCAGCCACAAGTCTTCTGGAACTTTTAATTGTCTGATTTAAATTAAATACTTTTTGCCATCTTTTGTTACCTCCCCATTAATTTTCAAAACCAATTAAGATAAAAATCACCCATAATAATATCATACTTATTATTAAGCCTATAATTTTGCCAATCTCATTTACCATTTTTGACTCCTGATTAGAGGGAGCATAGACTTCAGGAATTGTGCCTGTGAACTATTCACACATTTGGAAAAGCATGTCCTCTTGAATTGGGTATTGGATTTGCTAAATGCAGAGATAAGTGAGTAATTTACAGTAAATAATTCTTTTGACATGTGTAACCATTTTTAGGCCAACACGATATCTGCAACTAGATCACAGTTTCCTAACAATACTAATTGAATTTGTGCAAGAAAATTTCTTTTGTATTTTCAGTTCTGTAGGAGAGAATGCATAGAAGTAAATGTAAAGATATTTACTGCTGGTTCAATATTTTTTTCTCTTTCTTGACTGAAAGATTGAACGAGAATATTCTGTGTCAATATCTGAAGTCCCAGAACTGGCTTTAGCGCATAAGAAAAACCAAAAAGGTTTTTGTGAATACTGAATGGTCGTAATGCTCTCATGCCAAGTCCCAGTGGAGAAAATGTAATACATATTTATTTTCTGGAAATCTGCTTTTTGTAAGCTCTTGTTGCAAGACTTCATAGAATTGTAGAAAGATTGCCTAGTTCCAACCCCCCTACTTGGGCAGGCATATCATGCACTAGGTCACGTTGCTCACAGCCCCACCTAACCTGACCTTGAACACTTCCAGGGATTGAGCATCCACAACTTCTCTGTACAACCTATTTCAGAGATGCACCACTCTCAATGTACAGAATTTGTTCCTAATATCTAATCTAAACCTACCTTCCTTCGGTATAAAACCATTACCCCTTGTCCTATCATGACCTTGCATAAAGTCCATCTCCAGCGCTCTTGTAGGCTCCCTTTAGATACTGGAAGGCTGCTACAAGGTCTCCCTGGAACCTTCTCTTCCCCAGGCTAAACAATCCCAGCTCTCTCAATCTGTCTGTGTGGGAAAGGTGCTTCAGCCCTCTGATCATCTTCGATCCTCCTCTGGACTTACTCCAGCAGGTTTATGTCCTTCTTACTTTAGGGGTCACAGAGCTGGACACAGTATTCCACATGGAGTCTCACCTGAGCAGATTAGAGCAGGAGAATCCCCTCCCTCGACCTGCTGGCCATACTTCTTTTGATGAAGCTCAGGATGCGGTTGGCCTTCTGGGCTGTGAGTGTGCATTGCCAGCTCATGTCCAGCCTCTCATCCACAAATATCTACAAGTTCTTCTCCTCAGGGCTGCTTTTGAGCCATTCTCTCCCCAGTCTTTGCTTGTGCTTGGGATTGCTCCGACCCAGGTGTGAGACCTTGTTGAATTTCATTAGGTTCACATAAGTAACCGGGTTTCCTGTTTTCTTCCAGAGAAGGCCCACATATTCCGTAGTCTGACTTTCATCAGCAATGTACCTGTAGAAGTTTTTCTTCTTGCCTTTGACATCATTCTATCGGGGCTTTAACCTTCCTAACCTGATCCCTGGCTACTTAGGCAATCTCTGTATTTCTCCCTCCAAACGCTTGTAACCAATGAGGAGAGCTGAAGCTGCAAGTATGGATAAAATGGAATTATTTAAAATGTGAACTAATACCCTGTGGTAATACTTCATATTCTTTCTCCAAGCTTAAGTAGCTACATTGTCTTAGTGTATTTCTAAGAGTTCTCTTATAAGTGGTCTAACATTACTTTCCATTAATATTAGACTGTCACATTTGTGTATGATACAACATGACATTAAAAAACATGGAGCAAATAACCTAGCTTATCACTTGTTGTCAACACAGTTCATGCAAATACAGCTGAAAAGCTTTGTATTTCAGAAAATGAAAACTTTTATTCTCAAAATCTGAAAGTCACAATGCAGATAATTTATTATATGCTTTTCCATAACCTATTTTTTTGCTTTTGGGTGAGGACTAGTTGCTTTCTTTGCTCTCATTTATGTGTCTCCTTTTTTTGTAGTTACTGGCTAGTCAGAGTTATTTACCTATACCTGAAAATAGAATGTACCTGAATATATATTTTAAAAAAATAATTCCTGTAAACCAACAATCAATTCTAAAGAGCAATCAGCAGCAAATTTGCATGTCATTTTTATTAAATGTACCAATCATATAAAAATTGAATAAGTCCAAGAACTGAATTTATAATTTATAAAGCTAGTAGTTTTTCAAGAGTGGATCTAGAAACAGTTTAGAGAAACTTTATTATTCTTACTGCAAATATTTTATCTGACAAATGGTTATATTTGTCAGAAATATTTGTTCTTGACCAAATCATTGACATTCAATAAAGATTTTTATTTGGATAAATACAAAAATAAATTAGTGATAAAGCATGAATAAATATTAAACTTGAGGAATGTCTAAAGAAAATAAGAGATATAGAAACCAACTGAACCATTGCAAGAACCATTTACCTGTTTATTTCATATTGTTTTCTCCACCTAGAATATTGATTTTCTCCCACTAAAATTGCCCTCACACAGTCACAGGGTTTTCACCTTATTGCATCAGACGAAGAAAGTTAGCAGCTTCCTAACTGGATCTATCTTGACTGTGATCCATTTCTTCATTAAACTTAAAAATCTACAACCACGGAGAATTAAACCTTAAGAAGAGCTACAGAGGGTTCATCATTCAAGTAAATGAATGTTCTGCATGAGTGTTGGAAGGAGTAAGAGTGAAAAGAGTGAGCCATCTGTTTTAGAACTGACACAGGATTTAGAAGTCTATATCACAGGTATAGATCATAAGTCAGACCTGGCACTTATATTTTTCTGTGAATATTGCAGGTCTTTCTGAAATTAAGCTGAACCAAAGGCTATACAATCCAAGCTATCCAGAGATTAAATTTGACTAGTTAGGGAATGTAGTGAAATATCCTGTTTCATTTCCAGGAAAATTCTGTTAATATATTATTCAAGTACAATATAATATAAATTAATAATCAAAGCAAGTCCACCTCCTCTGTCACACCAGTTGTTTATATGGGGGAAAAAAAGAGAGAGAGGGAAAGTAACAGATAAAATTCTTCTAGATGAAGGAAAGTTTACATACCAGGATTTTGGAAAGTAGACCCAGGGTTATCAGTGAATGTACATAGTAGTAAGATTGTACGACCTATCCCGAGAGAACTTCAGCCAAATTTTTGAAACCTTAAAAAAACAAAGCTTCAATTTACTTGCTAGGGATGCACAGTCACCATTGCTTCTAGATGTTCTGTTCCAGGTAGAAAAAAAGCACTGGTATATTTTGACGAGACTAATGAGCATGAGATTTTAACCCCAATTAATCCACATTGAATCTCTGTCTCATCTTTCAGTATGAAGAATTTGTGCACCTAGGCTCATTTATAGAAGATGGAGTACAGTGAGAGATCATACCCAAAGTGAACGCTTGGCCCGACATTTTGTCCTAGAGAAGCTCAGTGCCTTGACTCAGCTAATATCAATGAAAGTTAGTATTTATTTCAAAGAATTCTGGATTTCACTTCAAATTATTAAATTTCAATGTTAATCTTCTCTACCGGGAAGCTAATAGGTCCTTCTGTGACTTTGCAAAACTTATTTGCTTTCACTGTAAACTGTAGGCACATCAGTCACCTTAACAAAACAGAGCCAGCAGAGAATAGTATACAAAAAATCCCTTCCCTTTAAATGAGCCTTAAGACTCTGTAACTTTATCTTCTGAATAAATGGTCTGTACCACAAGCCAGACCATATGAAATAAAACTTAAAAGGCATTACACCAAGGTGTAAGAGAATCGTAGTGATGCCTCTAAGGCATCCTCAGGAACTAACCAGTTCAGTGAGGATAGGGGAGGGTCATCTCCACTTAAAACCACTGACACTTGTAACAAATTAAAGTTTATATACAAAATATTATACTGTATATTGAAAAATCTACTGCCTGACAACAAAAAAAAAATCTACTGTGTTACAGGAAAATCTTTATACCTCATCGCGTTCAACTTCAGAGCAGGAAGTTTTCTATGCCTCTTCTCTTCCCATCACACCTACTTCGCTGAATGTAATGCATTTTCCACAGTATTAAACTATCAAATTAGTCTCTTGGACTGCAATTCTGGTGTACCTACTGTTATTAAGAAGTCTGTGTTCCACAGCAAAAGTTTTGTGTGGAGATAGTTTAGTTTCTCAACTAATAACTGTTTTCTGCAATATACTTCAAGTATCAGAACAATGCTCTGCTGTAATGCTAAAAGTTCAGGTTGAATCATAGTACTGCTTATTTGACCTGGGTATCCCCCTGCATATTATCTGCAGAACTTACTGATGTATTTTAGAACCTCTCTGGCCTTTTTTAACTCCATACATTAGCCTGTTCATTTTCTGAAAGGTAGAGTACAGATTGGTGTGGGTATCATCAGACTATGTAAGGATGATGCTTTGCATTTATAACTGAAATTATATTGCATTTTCATTTGTATATATGTAAACACTCAGTAAATTATGGAAGCACAAACAAGTTAAAAGAAAGACTTTAAGTGTTCAGTGAAATAACTGGTATTTAATTTATAAGTTTTTATTAATCAAGTAATAATTAGCCTATATTCCTTCATTTGTTGATTTCATATTTTAAATATCACATACTTTAAAAAAAACCCTAAATATTTTACTAGAAGCTCATAAAAAATCACTAACAATATTGTTTTGAAACCGTGTATTTTTAAAACTAGTCATTTTTTCTTTTAATAGAAAGATATTTCTGTTTGGATTTTTAAACTTTTCTGTATAAAAGTGGACTCATGGTAGTTCTTTACCAATCTCCTCTATTTGGGATGAGTGAGTTTGTCTACATGTATAAAAAGGAGAACATAAGCATAAGACTTGCAAAATTAGACCCTTTAAAAGAGAAGTAGTGAAATGAAATAGCAAATGTTTAACTGCTTGTCTCCCGCAAAAGTTACTGAGTCTGAAGTGTGTAAGTTTTCAATCTTTTCCATTAAAATTTTCATCCCTTTGTCCTCATGTGAAAGACTGAAGCAAATTTTAAAGGATATTTAGCAGGGCAGACTGCATTCTTTTATTTTTAATGGTGAGATAAAGTAAAGGGAGTCAGTTTGCTAACACTGTAAACTGTCCCCAAATACTAAGCCATATCTTGATGTTAAGAAACATCAAGATGCTATAAGTAAGATGCTATAAGTAAGATGCTATGAGAAAGTCAGGTACTATTTCTTTACATGTAGGTCATTTGAAATATAAAAATAATTGTCTAAATTACTGGACTATTAAGTAATGACATAAGTCAATCAAAAGAAAGTAGGTTAAATAAGTCAATCAAATTAAAAGTATAACATGAGTAACAAAAATCTTGAATCACTGCCAATATTACTACAGTCAGACTGGTGTTAGACTGCTTCATTTGATTTAACCTTTGTGTGTAAATGTGCCTCCAGCAGACAGGGCACGAAATCCCAAAGTCACAAGCTGCAGAACCAACTATGTATTTTTCTCCTTCTTCATTGTATACACCTATAGGATGAAGATTCAGTGTGAAAGAGCAATTAGTGTAAGCAGACATCATTTTCATGGTAAATAGGTACAGTCTACAACTGAAATAATAAAATGGGATTTTAGACTTTCATTCTAAAAAAAAAAAGATCCCTGTGTATTTATCTGTCCGTTACTAGTGCAAATGTATTTTTCAAACTTAGTGTTATTAACACCATGCTCTAAACAACTGAGATAATCTCAGTCATTGTCTTGCACGTTTGCAATTACTCTATGTTTCCATTAACAGCTCATGTGAATGGGACTAGTAAAGCAATTCCAACGTCTCTCTTTTTATCTGAATTAATCATGACAATGACCCCATGTTTACATAGTGATTTCAATCCCTGCATGTTTTACAAACTGATAGTTTCAAGACATTAAAATCCTGAATTTGAATTCACTTTCACTAACATTTTCCCCTTACACTATTAATATATGGTGCATTTTTAGATGAATTACAAAATATCAAAATAAGAAAGTACACTGTGTGAGTGTTTATACAAGGAACAGAAAAACAAACTAGCAAACCCCTCAGGTATTCCTATTAAAGTGGAGGAAGGGAGTTGATATAGACAGAATGGAGCTCCATGAACTGGAATTTGACCAAGCTAAAAGGATTAACAGTCTTCCTTGACCAGAAAGGTACCAAGGGAACTTTAACGAGGAGACACATCTGGCAAACAGGCAGCATGAACGCCAAGTAATACCATCCTTCATCAGCTCTTAAAATTCCGCAGACCTGAAGACTGTAGCTAGAAGAGTTTCTAGGAGTGATATTTCACTGTGCAGCAATAGAATGACTGGAGTTATGAGGCCAGAGATAAATCACACTGATGGTCTTATTGAAACAGCCGTGCCTGGAAGGGAGGTGTAGTCTCTTCCCCAGACACAAAGAAAGCAAGATGATGCAAGAAGCAAAAACGCTTGTGCTCTGGGGACACATAAACCTGCCTTTGAATGATTGTTCTTCTCATTAGGGGAACATTCTTTAATTATGAAAAAATGGGGTTTGGGGCTTTTGATACATAATAAATTTCCTTTAGTATTTGCATTTATCTGCATGGACACGTATCTTCAGCCAAGAAAATCTCAATGTTAAATTTGCATTTATAAAAATGATCATCAAAAGAGTGAAACTCTCATTTTCATAAATTTTCTCCAATTCCAAGAAAATCAAAGTTTTCCACTCTGAATGTCAGTTAGTTTCTGCCTCATCTCTCTGACTGAACTAGGGTTTACTTTTACAAAATAAAGAAAAAAAGATAAAAGAAAAAAGTGTCAGAAGAAAACATATTAAGTATTTTGGGAGTGGGATTTAATCATCAAGGGAAGAGGAATTTAAGACCCACGGAAATTTTAGATTCACTATAGGCTTCTTTTTTTTATTTTTTTTATTTTTTTATATGTCTTAGACTTCTGTGAAAGGTCGCCATATGGAGAGAAAAGAGCAGATGAAATAAAAAGCAATAAGACAAAACAATAAAACTGTCATTGTTTTCTTGACCTTTTTCAAATGCATTCATCATATTGTAAATTTAGTTAGAGCTTTGAAACTACTCTTGCTCTGAGTGGAATGATCTCCAGCATTCACTTACCAATGGCCCTTTCTGGCAAGGTCAGATAATAAGAGGCCTCTCTCTCAACTGAAACTCTAAGTAACCAGTGACTCAATACAGGGTTTGTTTACTCCTTATTTTTCACTCTGGCAGAAATAATGGAGGCTAAGCCAATTCTGTGCTGTTGTTACTCAGCTTTGTGTGAAGTTATCGTGATAACATGTTAAAAGAACCCATTTCTCAGCTGTGGGGTAGGAAAATGGGGGAAAAGAGCAGAAAGCAAGAAAGAATCTTCCTTTCTGAAGAAGGTATCCCTCCATTAGCTTCATACATACAGCAAAAGTATAGAGTTCCTGTGTATTACAAGGCAATATGCATCATTAAGTTAAACATGTGCCCATTGTTGGTTGCTTCTCCCAGGCAACCAACAATAGGACAAGGGGACATGGGCTCAAACTCTGCCAGGGGAGGTTTAGGTTAGATGTTAGGAACAAATTCTTTACAGAGAGGGTTATCAGGCATTGGAACGGCCTACCCAGAGAGGTGGTGGGTTCACCATCCCTGGAGGTTTTTAAAAAGAGATTGGACGTGACCCTTAGTGCCATGATATAGTAATTGGAGTTGGATCAGGGGTTGGACTTGATGATCTTGGAGGTCTTTTCCAACCCAATCTATTCTATGATTCTATGATTCTATGATGCTCTCTGCAATTTCTAAACTGAAATATATGTCCCTCTGTCCTTAAGGAAAGATGTACAACAAGAAGCATATGCTCTTTCCCGGTTGCTTTCCCAGAGCTGACTAATCCCAGTAATCATATTTTGATTAAATATGAATTTTATTCTCAGATATCTTTCAACACTGATTTTTTTTTTTAGTTTTTTCTGTTTCATGTAGCTTATCTTTTAAACAAAAAACATGTTTACTTGCTATTGTATATATAACTTGTATGTTTTAGAGTGTCAAATCTGATACTAGATGTGAATTCAGAACAATTAACTGTTTGTAACATATAGAGGAGCTTTTGAAGGCAATTGAGGGAAAAAGGTGTTATTTTATTATATGTGCAGAGCTGCAAAACCATGTTTGAGGCATCTGATAACAATATCCTTATTTGCAAATGAAATAGCACAAAACCAATGTAGTCAATAATTTATTATTAAATATTACTTTCTGACAGGGTCTAACTTCTTTCCAGCCTAGTTGGGTGGAAGGCTATAGTGGTTTAATTCCATGGTGTGACAAAGGCTATAGAAAATCACTCTAAAATGCAAAAATCTCAAAGAAGTACATTTCAGTATCCAGATCCTACCTTTGATCTATGCTGAATATTTTAAGGTTGGAAGCGAAAACTAGAAATTTGCCAGGGTTCGCAGAGAGAGGAAGATTGTTGGCGAGAGTATTTTTGCACTGTAGAGATCTTTATCAAATTCTATTCTTAATTAAACTCACATAATCCTTCTTGTTTTATTTCATTCATTGGCACCTTATGATGTCACTCAAGCACTTTAAATTTATCACACATTTACTCCTAAGAATATGCCTATTAATTCAAAGTGCACTCACATACTGCATGCCTATTGCAATTTTTAATGAGGTAGAAATTCCAAATTTTTCACTCATAATCTCTTTCTCATTAACAGAGATTCCTCTTATTATCACTGTCTTGCCTACATTCTAACTGACCCTTCCAATAGGACTAAGCATTTCAGGATCTGGCATCTGTAGGAAATTTTTGTCTGACCTTCACTTATGATTAACAGAGATGATTACACTTGATAGAAGAGCTTGAGGAAATAAATGTCATAGTTGTATCTGCAGCTACTCATACTTTTAAAACAGTGAGAAGGGAGGTAGAAATACCCAAGAGACAGGGAATTGAACCTGGGACCTTTTCTTCATTTAACACACGATCTGCATTACAACAGTGAGTAAACTGGCTCACCTCTTGGTAAGCTCTGTTGCATCACGTGTCTTTGTCATTCCCATGAAGCTGGAGAGAACCAAGGTGTATTCTCACTGCATAGGCAATTCATAACAATAATGTAATGATCATTGACCTTTTTGATTTGGGGATCAAGGGTGCCTCATGGTTAGCAATCGTTAGAAGAAGCCTTTAGTATGTTATGTCCACCTCTCTCTGAATACAAATTCATAGCAGCTCCAAAGAATCAATGAACATCCTTTGATTGTAACATTCTCCACATTTTTTTACCATTTTATGAAAAGAGAAGAATAATCTAGGTAAATGGGGCTTTAGGAATCAACTATGGATCAGAGTTAATGAAATAAATTAAAGGTTATATTTGTGTGTTGCAAAGGGTCTGTGGAGTCATTCCAGCTAAGAAAACTGCACCTGCATCTTCCATTGTTTCCTGTATTTTAGCTATCACATTGGAAGATGAAGCATAGATTGTTCATTCAAACAAGCCTCTCCCATAGCACTTCCATACAAGTTAGAGGAACTTTTTATAAATCTGTCTGCTCCTACTTTTACACAACTCTCTGATGAATCACCCTTTGACTTCAGTTGCACAAGGGAAGACTTACTACTTTTAGTATTTTCAGGTTATTTTTTGCTGATCGTGGATATCACAGAGGCCTACACAAATGCCGAATTGCTGTACTTACCAATAAATAGGTTGTTTAAAACAAACTTGCGTGCTTTAGAACTGGACTAGACAGAAAGTTGTGATCTAAAACAGCTTCATTCTCCCTGTTGTCACCAGTCACTTTTACATTAATAAGTTATTTATCTGATTGCCTTAAAATGTGAAACAATCAGCTTATCCAGATAGACTTTAACTGGATTTTCTGTGATTTCTTTATAAAGCATAGAAACAAGAGTATCAAATATCACTGTCTAAATGTTCCTGGTGCAAATGAGCTATAAGTAACTACTCCAGTACAAAATGATCACATTTTTTACATTTTGATTGTGTGTTTTTTCCCCATAAATCTTTGCAGTAATTCATAATGGAAACATATAGAGTCATATGACTGAAACAAAATTCCCTGGAAAACTATTTTCCATCCAATTTTTCTGATCATAGTCTTTTCTATAGTTTAAACTTTGTTAGCTATACGAGGTTCATGAAATCAAATGTAGACTCTCATTTCAAAGGTGAAGACTTTACTATGGTTATTGTATGCTATACAACAGCTGGTCACACTTCTTATTTTTTATATGCAGTATTGGAGGAAGAGTTATCACATCTATTTCCCTGCCTTAGGTACAATGTTCAACAACCTGCTCTGTCTTACTCTACTAAGTTGCAAATGTCTATTCAGACAGGATATGACTCACTGTAATGACCTTTGCATAGATATGTAGTGGGGTAGCTAAAACAAAGCCCGTCATTTATTTGTTTTGTTACTTTCTATGACAACTTTATGTGACTTCCAAGTTCTTTACCTGTCTCTCCTATATCTCCTTTTAAAAAGCCTTGTATCTTTTCTGTACTTCTGCCAACCACCACTGCCAAGATGCAGAGCCTTACACAGAAAATGTATGGCCTGCTGTTTGCTCTCTGGTGAAGTTGCACTAGTACCACTCAATCCCTTTACTTACAAGCTCCCATGTTTACAGCACAGAAGATCATATAGTTGAGAAGACAGAATTCACTAGTAGCGTGTTACTGTCAAAAGGGCAATGCTGAGGACACTGTGTAAATGGCCTGTGCCAGTGAGAACTCTTGGTCAAGATCGAGACAATAAGAATAGCAGAACTGAAATCTTTTTATCACTGATACAAATAATGATATGATATAAGGAAGTAGATTTATTATAAAAGTCATTTCATTCACGTGTCAGGACGTAAGATTAAGGCTCTATGATAAGGAGACATATTCCTCTTATATTGGAGTATGACACAGTTGCTCTCAAGAATGAGGTTTTATATGACATATTCAGAGGTCAGGTACTTGACTGTAGAGTCTGGTAGTCTTAATGTGACTGTCATCAAACAACAAATTTTGTTATTTGCATTTGCAGAACAATGATCCTGGGATTATGTGCAGAGATTTGTCTCTTGTTTGCATTTGAATCACCAAGAGAAAGCCACATGAAGTCATTGCAGAACTGGGGTATAAAAAAGGACAAACATCTATTTCCATGAAAGCCTAAGTAGTTATCTAATGAAATCAGATTCTGGATATATGAAGTATTATATCATTCAGATCTATCAGTAAAGATCTTATAAGGGATTTAGTAACAAATAAGTAAACTTTAAACTCTTGTAGGACTCCTTTTAATGGGATAGAGGAGGTACCCAAAGGAAATCATACTTTTACACAAATGTTCCTGAGATCATTGTAGAAAGAATATAGGGGCTTTTTTTCAGGTTTAAAGTTCCTAAAGGAGTCATTTTCCTTAGGAGATTAAATCTGTAAATTCAAAGAGTCAGAGTCAATGGCCAGTTATAGAAGAATCAGATTAAAAGATTAATAGCAATAAAAGGCTTGGCAATGTGTGCAAAAAGCTACAACATAACAATACATACGTCCTTCTTCACGTGTGTTTCAATTTTGACCAGTTTGATGGATTTTATTTGATTGAGTTACCACAATAATACAGAGAGGAAGGGTAAGTAATTTGTTAGCCACAGCCACATGGGTACTGGCCCTATTTTTCATCAGTACGTCTTTTCGGTACTTAAGGGACTTATTCTGCACACATAAAAGAAAAACCGAATTGTCTGACTTTTTGATATAGTATCAGCACTAGCATCTTCCAGAGCCCGCATTTTGAAACACGATATCAAATCACACAATTTTCTATATCTCATGGGCTGGAAGATACAATATTTGGAAGCACCCAGGAGTAACAGACATTTACCAGCTGCCTCATTGCCACTGGCAAAATTGTAACGAAATCATTCTTTAATTGAAGAAGTGGTGAGATTGAACAGCATCGAGCTGTTACATGCAAAGACACAGTTTATCCCCAGCTGAATTCCCTCTTGGGGCTTTGTAGCAGCAATGGTCCTCTA
The DNA here is from genome assembly GCF_003945725.1 of Corapipo altera. NCBI lineage: Eukaryota > Metazoa > Chordata > Aves > Passeriformes > Pipridae > Corapipo > Corapipo altera. The sequence continues at coordinate 11,714,996 of NW_020884874.1, forward strand.
TTCCATTAAACACCGAACCAAGTCACCACGCAGTAGCTGCACTCGGGCTGCCAAACACCTCATGCTACAGACGGTGAGAGAAGAGGGAGGTGGTGTGCAAGTGAGAGTAGATTATTAAACCTGATTTTACCAAAACGTAAAATCTGCAGTTTCCAGAATGATGAGGATTTCTTCCAACTGTTAAACCCATAATTACTTTTCAGAAACTAATTCAAACAATAATCTTTGTGTAAGCAAGACATTGATTTGTGTTTTGCCAAACACTGTGAGCTAAATTTCTGCTGATTTTGAAAAAGAAAAGAAAAACTGACACCCTTAATCGTACAATATCGCTAAAATATTTGGACTGGTAAATTTCAGAACACTAAAGGATAATTAAAGTTGTTGATATGCTTTTCATTACAAATCCTTTAGCTAAGTCCTTACACTTTGAATCCATGTCATACCCACTAGAAGTCTCTTAGTTATATAATATTGTAATTTATCAAAATACAAAAAAAAAATTACAGGACCTATCTGGACCTTTTTTCCCCTTCTTCTTTTCTTCAATGCTTGTTTTTTTTTGAGAAATTGAAAATTAGGTTTTTTTCTGGTTGTGACACAGTGGAAAACCTTAGATATCTTAAATAATAGTAATATAAGAGAAATCATGTCATTAAACAGCATAAGTTATACCTTTTGCACTAGTGGACAGAAAACAGCTAATAAAAACTGAACCTCACATTTCTGTGAAAAAAAACCACACACCAAAAACAAAACAAAACAAAAACAAACAAACACACAAACACAAAACAAAAACAAGTAGAGACAAACATGGAATAATATCTTGTTGAACATCAGCAGACCAGCTGCAATATGATAATTCAGTTACAAATATTCATCCAAGTTGTTAAAAGGTATATCAGTTTAGCACATTGGAGAAACTTTGACTTTTGGAAGTCAGCAATAAGTGGGATGTGGTAAATGTTGCTGCATCTAACCTTAATTTTGTTAACTTTTACAGATCCAAACAGGCCACAACCTGTCAGTCAGGTCTAATTGGGACTTAATTTTATTGATTTATACAGACCATGAATGTTTATTTATTTTGACAATGTTGACAGGGTGGATATTAAAAAAGTGAACTGTTTTGTGAAATATCCTTCTTTTTAGTTAGCTGTTGCAAATGGAGTAAACATAGAGAAGTTCACACACCTCTCCCCAAATTAAAATCTAAGCTAAAAATACAGAAAAGTTAAAAGAAAAGGAAACATCAAAGGGAAGGGAAGTTGCTCAGAAATTAGTAATTATATATACGCAGAATCATTGGAACGCAGAATCATTGGAACACAGAATAATGTGTGTTGAAAGTTCTCTGGTGCAAGATGCTGCTCAAATCAGAGACCAGACTAGATGGGGTTTTCAGGCCCTTGTTCAGTTGAGTTTTGAATACTTCCAGGAGTGAAGATTCTAGAATCTTTCTGGGTACCTATTCCAGCGTTTGACTACCCATATGTGATGAGTATTGGGGGTTTTTTTTCCCTTACACTGGTATTTCTCTTGTTGCAGCTTATGACTTTTCCTCTTTTTCTATTGTTCCATACTTCTGAGCATCTGGCTCCAATTTATTTATAACATAGGTTTATGAGGTAGCTGAGGAGCAATAAGACCTTTCTTTAGCACACATTTTTCAGGCTGAACAATCCTGAGTCTCAACCTGCTATTACATGTCTAGTGCTCTAGCTCCCTAATCCATTTTTTGGCCCTCCATAAGACCTACTATGTCTTTCTTGTACTGTGTGCAAAACTACACGTATATGTGCATATTTGAGTATGTGTATATTTGGAAATGAGCTAAATGAGTTTGAACACACTTTTCCAGGTAAAGAAGATTCAGTTGAACAGAATGTTAATGTCATCTAGGCTTCCTTTCCCATGAAAGGCTGGAGAAGATGATCTTTCAAAGTCTTTTCCAATCTGAGCTGTTTTATGGTTCTGTCATTCATTCTCAGATGTCTACTTTAATAGAGAGACATGGTATGTTTTAACTTTAATTTCTTTTAAACTTTCTTTGTTAGCTCAGTAAATTTTTTAACACTAAAAGTAGACCTTTCTGGAATTAAAGGAAGATTTGTTATTGTAAAATTAAAATGTAGTCCACAGAGTCAGAAATTTGGTGGGGTTTTGTTGTTTGGTTTTATTTTAATTAAAGACGCAATATATGCATAAATGAGTTTTTCAGATTAAATTTTTAGCTTTCTATGTCTTAAAAATGAAGAATTTGTACTGTACCAGTTTCTAGTAATTAAAAATCTTTCCAGTTACCAGACTGAAACAAACATGCATTTTTGTGTCACCTGTAGAGCAGTCTTCCCTTCCAGAACAGCTGTATTTAGAACTGGAACTCACGCCTTTCATTCTAGTCCTTTTTTAAAATTGAGATTTCATTGTTTATTGTAAGTATTCTAGACCCTAGTTTCATGGCAAGCAAAAGCAAAAACACATACTGGCTTAGATTTACAAACTAAAATATTTTCATTCAGAAATGCTGACATATCTTAGTTTTGACAAATGTAAATAATGTTCTCATGAGGGTTTTTTTTATTCTGTAGAAAGTAGATTCCCCATTTGTGTAACATAGATCAATATAATATTATTTATTCAGTATTTTTTATTTTATTCAAATATAAATTTTTAAAACAAATACTAAAATATCAAATCATAATATTTAAATACCTAGAAATGGAAGAGGAAAAACTTTCTGATGATTTCATGCAAGAATAGAAATGCTGCTTGGATGGAATCTCCTAATATTGTCTAGTCCAGGCTCCCACTCAAAGCAGGACTATCACAAACATCTCTCTGTCTCAGTCCTTGTTTTTTCTAGCCCAGGCCAACAAGCCTCCAAGAAAAGAGAGGCAACCAGTTCCAGTGCTGTAACACCTTCCCAGGTTATGGCTGAGGCCCTAAACACTGACTTGAGAGCCCTTGTCAGAAATCTCTTTAATTTCTCCTCATGCAGCCCATGACCTGGAAAATTCAACACTGGACGTGGTAGTTCTTATGTGGCTCAGCATCCTGGTGTAGCCCAGAACAACCTCCTAGCAATTGACTACCAGGACTGAACCACAGGACTGGTTCGTATTCCTTTAGGTGTCCCCCGTAACACCAACTCTATTTCAGCATGTCTGATTATGAAACTGTTAATCTCTGTTAACTGTAAAGGTTTTGGATTTTGAAGTCTTTCTTCATCTATAAATTTCAGTTAGTCATTTTACATTGTTAGGTTTGTTTTATGGGGGTTTTTTTTATTGTTGTTGCTCATTTCTTTGGGGTTTCTTCATGAGTTTTATTGGTGGTTTGTTTTGGAGGGTTTTTTTATATACTACTGAATGCCTTACTGGTATAAGAAACTGCAGATAATTTCTCCCTTTCTTTTTGACATTTAACTGAAAGCCATATTTGAATAGTTTTTAACATACTTAATCTGACCATGGTGAATACTGTGAGTGTAACATATTTCTATAGTCTGTGGTTGCCAGAAATTGACTTCTTACACCACCAGAAGTGAGAAAAGTCATAACACCTAAACTGTGCAAAACAGCTGAACAGAACAGATTTTAGATATCAAAATCATTTTCTCTGTTGTAGTCCTATGTAGCTGAGCCTTGATCTTAAGCTATATTAGTTTTGTGACAGATAAGTTAGATACTCACACCCATCAGTTGAAACTGGATCATGAATGCTTAGGAATGAGACCTGCTTGTTCACAGATATGGATTATTAATTTATCCCACCTTGCTGAAGACCTCATTAGAAAGAAATAGGAAAGAGGAATTGCAATTCTGTTTGTTCCCAATTTGTGCTCATATAATGATCACATACACTGGAGAACATCCCTATCAGATTTTTGTGAAGAATTTCTGCAGAGGGTATTTTACAGGGAGTTTTCATACAGCAAATTCCTTTCAAGAGTCTCCTAAATTGCTCCAAGATCCTTATTTTTTCCACTTTTTAAAACTTGAGAATGTAAAAAACGATGAAGTGTGGAAACTGTTACAGTGTCTTCAAAAATTCAAATAATTCCAAACAAGAAGCTGTAGAAGTCTCTGTTCAGATACTTAACAGTACATTGAATGAAAGGAGGGAATCAGTATAGTTAAACATTGACTTTTCAGTTTGGTCAAGAAACGCATAATGGCATCCATCTCAGTGAAGGGCCTGAATTCAGTTCAGGTTTATCACTAAATTCAAGTGACTAAATGGAAGCGTTTACATCAGCATTATGTGTGTAAGGTCCCAGTACCATCTACAGAGATCTAGTCAGAGCTGTCAATGGAGTTTATGATTCATCTTATGACAATAAAGATACCTAGGGCAGATTTAATTTGCATAAACACTGGTTTCTTACACTGTGTATGTTGCCTAAAGTTTCTCTTACTGCCATTCAGGGCTGGTAGTCATAGCACAGGTAGGTCCTGTGGAAAATCTTCACACTCTGGGAGAGGGAACTAGAAACTAAAATGTCCCTACGGTGTCTAAGGCATAGAAAAGCTTAGATACTTGTTAAAACAACAGTTTTGATCCTTTCCTTATATGTGCCTTCCAACTTGTTATGATATTTTACAATTCAGTTGGTTAGTCAAATTCCACTGACCCATTGACTGTGGGTGTAAGTCAAGGTTCTCTCATGTTTAGTGCTGTTTGAAATTATGAGTCCCCAGAAAGTTGTAGAAATCCCATAGTTCCTGCTCGTATCTTTCACCTGCACCTCCAATACCTGAGAATGTCTCAAATGAAAATGGTCAACTCTGTAGAGGAACTGTCAGGTTCAAGATATCTCTTGTTCTATAGAAACCTATACATATGTGAATGCATTTACGTTTCTTAATACAGAGTTGAATCTCATTCCTGGGACTTTAAACTTTTTTCTTTTTAATTTTTTGTATTTTGTCTCTGCTTTAGTCCATCTTTCAACTTCAGGGTGTGCATTAAATATAATAGTGAAGGGAGAGTGGCTATTTATGTTAGACAACACATTATCTAGGTGAAGTGATTTGCTACATGAAGACCTTAATTAGCATGAAAAATTAGTGGAGAAGTACAGTTTAAATCATACTAATATTTTTGTTTAATTACCCAGTTACTCCTCCCTATAGATACTAAACTTAAAAACAAAATTAATTTGCTAATTAAAAATCACACATTTTAAGTGAAGTCAAGTTCTTAGAAGTTTAATGACTTCATTTTTCTCACATTATACTTTGTGAGAATCAAACAGAGGGAGAGTTTAGAAGTGAGTCAGATTATGTGTGGTATTTCCATCAGAGAATTTTCTTCTGATACTATTTTTTATATTTTGCTAATTACTTTGGAAAGACTATATGTTCAAGGTAAACAATCAGTGAGATCCTCTTTTAAGCTAAAGATAACAGCAGTTCCCTTCTTCCTGAAAATGAGTTTGAATTGTGGATTAATAAGGGACACAAGATAGCAGTTTTTAATGCTCTTAAGTACTGTCACTTCTTGAAGTAATAGGGTGCCTGCCAATTCTGTGCTCCACTGTTTAAGAATAAATGGGAAAGAGGGGGCCTTAACAGTTCTGTAGTTGCAACTGAAACTTAAAAAATTCTAAACTGAAATGACAGCTATGGAAGCCTACTGCAACTCTAATATGACAGTGATCAAGCAGAAATTGAATTAGATTGAATCAACCATTGTTGGCTTCCAAGAACACATGCAGAGACAAAAATCCCTGAATATGTTTACACTAGAGCAAAACGAGGTAGAACTGAATGATTTGGGTTGTATTTCTGCTACCAGATGAATATGTCATGTGGAGGTTGTCTATCAAAAAGCAATACAGGTTGATCATGTACGTATTATTGGACAATAATTAGTGAATTAGATGAACTTTGCAACTGAAGATTTTAGACTTGCATGAGAATAGAACTGAAAAATCTGGATCTCACATTTTTATATTGGTCCCAACTTTACCACACAGACTCCAACTTCGCAAGTTACAGTTGGCAGTGATAGGTAAATTACTTATTACAATTCTACCCTTCTAGTTCGATTTTTCATTAGAAATGGAGACTAGTAATCTTTTTGCCAGCTTTTTTTGTTTTCTATTGCATTGTACACAACTGGAGGTGAGTTCATTATATGTAGCATATTTTTATTATTTTATAAAATTTAAGATAAATAAGTAATGTATAGTATAGATAAACATCCTAAAGACTATACAAACAGAAGCATATATGACATTGAAGAGTATTATAAAATGTGGTATATAATCTGCAATAACTTTTGTTTGGTTTTTTTCAGGGAGATGGGCACTTGAGCTCTTGATCCTTTATCAAGGAGTTTTGAGTATGATAAAAAAAAAAGTCTTCGCAAGACTGAAAAATATTTGTCTTCTCTGGATGTAATGACCATGTCTAACCTGCCTAGGGATTCTAAGCCTACCTATATATACAGTAACAGCAATTTCACACCTTTCTAACTCAGTTAAAGTTGCAGAACATAATGGTAAATAGGATAAATTTAGGACCTTGATCTAAATCTCCCCGAGACTGTACATGTCACAACATGTTGCACTGTGATGACTGACTGGTATGGTAAGCTTTTGGTAGCAGAAGGGCTACAGAGGTGGCTTCTGTGAGAAGAGGTTGAGTACTTTCCCCTGACCCCAACAACCAGTTCCAGCCAGCTTCAAAATGAACCCAAAGATGAGAACATCAGTGATTCTGGACGCATGGCTGGTATAACATGTTTAATAAAGTGTATAAAATGCTGTTCAATAGTAATGAGAGAGAAGAGTGATAAAAAAAGTGATGGAAATAGTCTTGGAGATACCTAGGTCAGTGAAGAAGGTACGTGCTGGAGCAGACATTCCTCTGCAGTCCATGGTCAAGTCTAAGGTGAAGTGGGTTTTTGCCCTGCAACCACCGTGGAGCAGATATTCACCTGCAGCCCCTGGATTCCATGCCAGAGCAGGTGGACATGCCCTTAAAGAAGCTGCAAGAGCAGACAAAATTTTCTTCTGTTTTTTTTTTCCTTGTTTTACCCCCTGTAATAATATTCAAGCTGTTTCAAAAACTATAAAACCACCAATAAATCACCTTTATCTAGTTTTGCAGGTTCAGGAGTATTTGCCAGCATCTTAGTCTATTTTATATAACTAAATTGGCCTTTCAATCTAAATTAAGGATCCTTCTTTCAAACTCCTTTATTCTCCTTTCACCATCCTGGTGATGATGTTTTACACAGTATGATCTTTCATCTCTTGTCCTTTATCTCACACTCTACTGGAGCCATACAGTTAATCTATGAGTCTGGATTTTTTACTGTCTTCAGCAGGAGCTGAATGCACACTTTGTATTAGTCTACACAGAAACAGATGAAAAAGAATAATTCAGTGAAAATTATAATGGTAAATTTTTGAAATGGGATCACCACAAAATAAAAACTGAATAGTCAGACATCATTTAAAATGTTATATTTACGCATTGTTATGATGCTATTCTTTATATATCATTCTGACAGTGGGCAAAATGTCTTGTTATTTCTAACAGCAAAAAATAATTTAATACACAGGTAATGTCATTCATATCTTTGCTTTTGCAAATTCAAGAGAATTTTGCTAAGGTGTAAAAAAGTGATGAAAATGCGTATCAATACTCCTCTGTGTTTGTGTGTGTGTGTGTACTAACAGGTGTATGGTATAAAAATTTATAATATTTACATTTAAATAGATACCAAAGGAGATGACATTCTCTATGTGTTACATTAATAAAATAATAATCAACGTCAGACATTTTCTCTGGACTCGTTCTTAAATGAAAAATCACAATTTGTAATTCAGTCAAATGTGAATTACCACGTTTCAATAATTTCATCTTTTTTACATAGTTTTGCAATGCTTTATGTTAAGATGAATATTACAGATAGTAGGACCTGTATTTCTTTTTTTGTGTGTGAAAGCTGTACAAAGAGCACTGTTTGCTATTCATAAGGAGTACTGAATCCTCCTAATAGGTTTTTCTACTTATGTCTTTGCAATATGCATTTTCTTTCTTCATTTGAATTGTAGTAGCAAAGTACCTCGTTCTTGCTCCTTAGAAGCAAATTCAGATATATGGCTAATTGGTATCTATTATGTGCTCTTACCTAAGTTAAGCAGGTTATTATGAAATTACCTGTGTTCCCACTGCACTATAACATCATTTACAGACTCACTGATTTCTCAAGACGTAGCAAGCTCATCCAGAAATGATGGAGGAGGCTTATGACATGATTTCCCATTAGTAATCAAAATTATTGATGTTTACTGTATCATAACATGACACAGGTAATAAATATATTCAGTCCAAGATACCTTTTTTGGCATGAAAATATTACCTCGTGAAAGAATCTTTGTTTCAAATAGACATGTTCAGATGCTAATCCATATTTTATTCCATAGACCATGTTAAACACTAATTTTTTTCATAGAATATAATTTTTTAATTATGCATATTTGAGGACTTAAAAGTTCTGCTGTCTTTGAGTAATCCAACAGATGAAAAATGAATCTGTTAATAACAGTTACCCCTTGTTATAAGAGTAAAGTCAAGCAAAGATTTTTCAGAATAGGGATACCTCAGGATATCCCTGAATACTTGATGGAGAATATGTAGAAGGAATTAAAATCATTCATATCCTCTCATACTTACTGTTTTCTGAGTGAGGCACCTTAAAATTGTATTAAAATGACATGCCTTACAAAGAGCATGTCTGATTGAAACATCAAAAACATTTAAAACAACAATGTAATGAATTTTTTGCATCTATAAACACAGAATAATGTCCTTTCCAATTGAAATCAGAGGACACTAAGAGACAGGATAAATCATAGTCTATAGTGCTAATTTTACATAGAGTAATTTTAAAATTTAATGATACACATTAAGGATCCTGCTTTTCTTTTTCATTTAAAAAAATCTTATTAAAAAAACCTCTTAGACAGTTAGGTATTTCAGTGGTTAAAAATTAAATTGTAAATGAGAGAATATCGTTGCAAAATTTGTCCTTCACAGCAAATATGTTGGAATTCCCACTGTAGTGCACAGTTGAAAGAGCTTTGGAGGTAGTCACGGGAATCTGCATCTGCTAACATGAGCTCTTCTGCAGTAACAGGTCTGCCCCAAAGTTGTTGCAGGGATGTTACATTTCAAGAAATCCATCTTAAAATGACAAAGGTGTGATGGGATCACTTTCGCATCAACCAATAAGTGAAAAACAAAATCTGGTGACAAGCACCATGTTTCACAAACTTTATGTTTTCCTTGAATGACTTTCCTTCCAGTTCTCATGAAAGAAACCTGTAGTAGTGTAAGAGGACAGGTGATTTTCAAGCAAGGACTACATCCCCAAGCATGTAATGGGTACATTTAACTTTTGCCTTTACAGTTGTTTTGTTTTTTGATTCTGCACAGATTAACCTAACCCTGAAATACTTCCTAGTCAACTAAAGTTTTTTTATCTGTTGACACTACTGTCCACTACAATTAGAACTGGTGGGGAAGTCCACTTTGGAACCACTTTAAAAAGCAGTTAAACAAACCAAGAGATAAACATCTATTCATACACCTCTGTCTATGTCAGTGAACAGTAGTCTTTCAGAAATTTTTGTAACATACATAGCTGCCATAGGAGGACATGATATACAAGATGACCAAAATTCCTCAGTTTTTCCTGATATTTCTTAGGTAAATAAGAGCTTATATTTTTGTTTGGTTGGTTTGGAGTTAAAATTCCACTGGAAAACCTTTCAACCAACAGGATTTTATAGGGCATTAGAAATAGATATGTTTTATGATTTGTAGAGGGACACTTATTTCAAAACAAATGGATAAAATATTCAAATATTCACCAAGGCTTCCATTGAAGTTGTGTTGTTCTCTTTCTTTTGTGGTATATACGTTAAGGTCTATTTTCTACCTATTGGAGAGTTACTTTCTAGAACTATTTCGAATGTTGAAAGAATCTGATGAAGAAGGACAGTAATATAGCCTATGCACTTTCATGTGAATTTAGCTCTTGTTCTTTCTCACCCTATTAAGTAATCCTTTCAACAAATGGAAAAAAAACCCAACAAAACAACCAACCTACAAACCTGTAACACAACAAATAAATAGTTTTTATTCTCATAAAGACCATTCCTAGTAATGACAGACAATGGGAGAAATTATAAGAACTAATATATAGAATGAGGACTCATCAAGTGACCTTAAAACCCTCAATCCCTCCAAAGCATTCACACTGTTTAGTAAATGTATATGCCTTTTATGAAATGAAGAATTCATCTGTTATACACACTAGAGATAATTGCAAAGCTCCAGTGACCTTAATGAGATTGGAATAAAGTCCCTGGCAAGACTTTTTCATAGATATGTACATCTTTGCAAATCATTATATTTTATCTTCTCCCTTAAGATTTTCAACTAAATATTTAAATGCTTTTTTTACTACTAATAGATATCTCTAGTAAGGTAAGTGGACATTAAATGTGAACATAGAGAATATGATAGTCTAATCTGGAGGAAGAGAAATTTTTATAGAGTTTGCTTCAATTTCCATAGTAGCATTTATGTAGGAATTTGTCCTGTAATCATGCTGAAAATATCCCACTGGATATAATTTGAGAACTGTATATCTATAATCAAGTTTTCAGATTATTTTCTGTAAAGCATCTTAGAAAATTTATTCCCCTCTAATCCTGCCACCCTTTACCCCATGTTCTTTTTTCCTATTCTTTTTTCAGTAGTCCATAAAATTATAAGAGTAGTTCTAAATGTTTGCAATTCAATTCTTGTTTGGTCCATTAAAGTTGAAAACATTCTACCAACAGAAAATTAAGAAAAATTCTAATTTGTATAAAACATGAAGTGGCATAAAAGAGACTTATTCAGGTAGGGATTAAGGTATGTATTTTTGACTTTTGCAACCTTAATTCTTATGGTGTGATTGAAAATACTTTATCAGTTCACACATAAAAGGCAAGAGAAAGCACAGTCCTAGAAACAACAAACAATTTCTTATTTCTGAGAACTACAGGAGCCAGGTCTGCTTTCAGATATACAGACACTATATATGTCTTGTAAAGTCAGTGACTGTGCATGCATATGCACCTATTACATAGGTTTTTGGGGTCAGGGTTTGGTTTTGTTTTGTGCCTTTCTGTATATTGAGGAGCCAAAAAGCAACTTACAGAGAAAGAAATTAAATATTAGCAATGCAGAAAGTCATAGGTTAGAAAAATCAGTGAATGAGAACATTCTCCCTGCGGTACCAACATAACTGTGTCCAGCAGTTAGAGGGTTGAAAACTGAAGTGCAAAATGTAAAGGCGTGTAAAATATGGAAACTCATTTTAACTGAAGTCAGAATGGAGTTACAGAGGAAACGCACTTTCATAGGGCAATATGTGAAACAAAAATCAATTGTATTGCAGAACCAGATGAGCAAGCATATTTAGCTTTCCAGTCACAACAATTTATTCTGAACTGCAGGAGAGACTGTTGGTGATGGAGATAAACACTCATTGGTTACGTATCAGGAGGACCCATCCAAGAAGATCCTACATGAGCAGCTCTTACACTGCCAAGATGGAAATGCTGAGTGAAAGAAAATTTTCTTTGAAACACTGTAATTCTCTAACACTTCACCTAAAGAAGTTTAGATTAATTCCAAAATTACCACGGTGTCATGAAATTAATCACCAGAAGAATATGGATGAGGTGTTTCTTTATAAATTAATGTGGGAAAAATTACAAAGATACACAGTGCAAAAATACTAAGAAATCCTAAAGATTGGAATCAGATTCTCTTTCTCAGTAGTGTCGTTTGGCAATCACAGTTCTGCCTTACAGTTGCCAGGGCTTTGTAACAAAGCTGAATGTTTTACAAAGGTAGAGAGCCTCCAGCTCAAGCTGCCCTCCACAATTAGTACAAGGCTTAGAAAGGGTTGGTGCAGCCTCCACAGCTCACAGTTCCTTATGGCCTTATAGTCTGTCATGAAGCCCTTTGTGGTGCTTCAATCTGTCTAGCCATCTTAACAAAGACACAGAAGGTATATGTGGCTATTGCTGCCATCTCTTGGACCTGCAGACACACTGGGAACAGAAGATCTACAGGATAGCTCATAGTATTCAGGGTGTTGGGTTTGGGGTTGTTTTTGTGGTTTTGGTTTTTTTGGGTTTTTTTACTATACAGGCAGTAATTTTGTATTTTCCTCTGTAGAGAAGATACAGGATCTCAACAGTTTGCAGTTAGATTGTTTTCTTCAGTTTGGCACCTTGCAGGTTGTCATTTTCTATTATTCCTTCAAATAAATGTTCTATGGATTCAAATTATGGAATCAAGACTTTTATTATAGGACATTTCTGAACAGAATGTTGCATTTCCTATCCCATTCTAGATGTCTTCAAAGTTTTTCATCTTGTCTCCAAGCGCATCTCAGTCAACTGACAGCCTGAGACAAAACTGTAAGGGGAACAAATATAGGGTACTTTGCAGTTCCTTTCTTCTCTTAGACACTCATCACACAGCAGCAAGGTGCACAGTTGTCAGTGTACTTTTGGTTCTGGTGCTGATATATCCTGGAAATTCTCCTAGTTTTATCACTGTAGACACAGCCCTTGTCTAGCTATAACTTTAATTGATGAGGTAAAATTTAAGACGAAAATGTGAAAGAAAATGGGGGAATATTCAAAGATATTCTGCAATGGAACTTTGTATATTTGCTGTATTTTGACTGTACTTATAATTGTTAAAATTTTCTTTAGCCTATTTCACGTACAGTCAGAACTTAATAAGCTGGGAGAAAGGAGAAAAGTGAGCAGTGTCTGATAGAAACTCTTCCATATAGCATATGCACAAAGATGAACACTATCTAATTATCAGCTCACACAAAACTGTTGTTTGCTCTCTTATGTAATTAATGAGGCAGTCTATTAAAAAGTGGAACAGAAATGTATGTGATGCTTAAAATTTTCAAGACTCTGAACTACCATATTTCAAAGCACAGTCAGTACAGGAGGCACACTGATCTCTTTAGAAACAAGTGAACAACATAATGTATAAATGTTAAAGGGTTTGTTTTGTACATTACGTTTTCTCATTGTGTCTGTTGATAGTAGTAGAAGTTAAAGCATTATTCCTGAGTTATTTCTGTTTATACCCTTCCCAACAGTATCTTGGTTCAATGTGCTTCTTCTCAACTGATTTATTTACCTTAATATCACCAGGATTGATCTCATTTTGGTCATTGTATATAGAAGGTCGTTAGGAATGTTCATAAGATAAAACATACTTGAAATAAAAGTAACTCTATGTTTTATAGGTTCCTCGAATCAGATGCAGCAACATTAGAGGAATGAATGACCCAGTGCATGAATGAAATTAAGCGACCAGACAAAGTCTCACGGATTTCACTCATGGCAAAGAGAAAAGATACAGGGTTGTTAAACATTGTCATTCATGATATGAGGTTCAGATGTAGAATTGGAAGCGTAGCATCTGCTGTTTCTGCCTCAGATTTGCAAGGGAATTTTGTTATATTCGGGTATAGTTTGAAAGTATCAAACAGCAGCCATGGACAGAAATTTACTTCTGTACTTTTATGTCCTTCTGAGTAGAATTTTATGATCCCAAACATATTACCTTCCTATATGTTGTTACTACTTTGGCTTTTCTTTTTCCATTCCACATGGGCATTACACTGGTTCTATCCATAAGCTTAAGACAAGGAAATACAGCTATCCATCTGTTAAGATGTGAATGATGATGAAAACATGGGACATCAATAAGGTATGGGAATCTGCGTAGGCTTAAAAAGGAAACTTTTGCCATGAATTTTTGAAGAAGATAAATTAAACTACTAAATCTTTTTGTGGACACTGTTTACTTGATTAAGTAGATTCTAAGCTCCTGTTTTATTTTTACAAGATAGTGTAACACACTCTCAATTACAATGTAGTCTGAATGCCCAATGTTTTTAGATTTTTAGTTTATATTCAGTTTCCCATGTAAAGTAGCTTCAGAGCTATCATAATTCCCAATAATATGAATTAGAGGTGCTTCTTTTAGCATCATGGATGATGCAGTCACACAGGTAACAATACAAACTGAGAGACTGCAAAACTGGAGACTTTATAGGTTTGATCATAAAAGGGAGGCATGACAGAAAGAGAAAAGAAGTGATTCAAAGAAAGTAATTCATTCTTTGCCTAAGTCTTAAATCTAGTGGCCACTCAGCAACACTGAATGCTGACTCATCTCAAAATTATAAAATCACAGATGTTTCTACAGAAGCATTATTAACCTTTCACACCCCTGTGTAATATCAGTATCAGAAATTTTGAAAGGAAGAAGAAGAGATTATCGATGTGTGTGGATAGCAGACATATTTGTCCCCAAGTGATAGAGAATGTTCAAGAAACAGAAGGTATGCTCAGATTGTGTGGAGGTAAGCCACCCATTTTCCAGCTGTGGACAGAACAATTACATCATTCTCTACAGACTTTTACTGTGCTTGAGTTCAACTCGGATGAGGTGAGGCTCCACTGTCACTGACTTCAGCATCTGATTTTTCAGTTGGTGTATTTAATAAAACAAAATGTATTTAGATTCCACAAATCTCTCTTTCTACTCTTGTCTCTTGGGACAACACAATCGGTTCTGCCTAAATTCAGGAAACCAGTGATTAGATCAAATCAGTGTTAATGGGGAAAAGAAGAAAGAAAAGGAGTACAAGTATTATCTGGGGAGTTGGGAATTTGATACTATTTTTAAATCTTATTAAAAAACTCTAAGACATATGTAAATTTGAGATAACACACCTCCCTGGTCACTATGCCTCGAAGGAATTTACTTCAGTAATTCATATCTAATTCCATAATTATTAAGCTGGATAGTGTATTTTCAATATTTAACACTACAAATGCATAGGTGTTTTCAAAGTAATCTTTAATTCTGACCATCAAAAGTAAAGCCTTGATAAAAATCTCTTCATGTGTTCCCTATTCTGTTTAGTGATAACTGAATCAGGTTTTCTTCTTTCCTTTCAGTGTTTCTGTATTTTGGCCACCTGTCAGTCAACCAAACTTAAAAACAGAGGCTGATTAAATGAGTCTCTATGGTGCTGTTCAGGCAGCTTCATTAGTGTTTCTGTTTATGACCACTCAGTGAACCCCACTGCTGTAACTTCTGACAGTTTATGGAAGCCGATTTG